>NW_028246120.1:0-146212 GCF_964263255.1 Lissotriton vulgaris | reverse complement strand
TGAACTTTTTGTATATAAAACAATATCCCAAAGGGTGTAAATTCAAAAAACAATAACCAATAACTAATAAGGATATCTATACAGTATTATCCTAAAGGAAAAAATAAGGAGTCAATAATTTTGTTCATGATTGTGCTAAACAAGCATCAGTTTATGATTTTTCAGAAGTTATGAAAGGCAAATTGAGTAAATACAAACAGTTACAGCACTGTGTAAATAAATTAGCCCAAATGGTATGTACAAGGTGCACGAGTGCAGTGAGTGGTGACACTACGGCAGCGCAAGTGACAAAGAATATATACAGCGTGGTCGGCGCAGAGTGCAAAGTGCAGATATATACAGTGAAATTCAATGGTTTCCAATTAATTCAATGTTTTGGTTCAAAGTTCATTTGGGTAAAACCACTGAAGAAGCGCCTAAAGTCTGGCTGTGAAGTCGACGGCGTTTCGATCCGTATCACTATGGATCATCTTCAGGACGGGAAGGGCTGGGTGCAGTGCTGTAAAGGAGTGAAATAATAACGAGGCATTAGTCCTCATGGTAAGGGGGCTGGGTGGTGGGGAACGTCAAGGGGGTGGGGGCAGGATACGGGACAAGGACCGGAGTGAAAGGCTTACCTAGGTCCAGTGAATTCCTGACCAAAGTGAGTAGCCTTGAGATGAATCAGGTAAGGGGAGATCTTGATCGGGGTCCTGGAGCGCTAAAAGAGATTACGCCATTTTTATTCATCTGGGCGGTAACATGGGAAAGGTGCTGGTATAATAGGAAACAGACCTTTACTTACCAACAGAATCTTGGATGGTCCGGGGGGGGGGGGGGGGGGGCACAAGGGCCGTGAGGTGGCGTGAAAACGTCCACTGCGGCGTCACGAAATTCAATTATCTAAGAAGTAGATAGGGATCAGTGGTGGCACCCGTAATGTCGGGTCTTTAGGAACAAATTGAAAAAGCCACATGGGTGAGACATGGCGTCTTACCTTCGTGTTGGGAGTGGCGTGTCCAGAAGAAGGAGCAAATCTGCGGAGTTAACGGAAAGCGGGGATAAGTAATTGTGTGGAAAGCAGGGCGAGAGATAAAACGGGGAGCAAGAGTAGCGTCTTACCGTCTTCTCTCTACCCGATAGATCCAATGGCAGCAGTCCGTTGCTATGGTAATCAGCCGTGTGGTTGTATTACCTATATGCCGGTTGGTTCAGGGAGCAGGGAAAGCCCCTTGTTGAGAGAGGGGCCGTGATTGGAGAAAGCCACGGGTGACGTGCGGCGTCCCTAGCTACTCGAGTGAGGGCTGGGAGAGGAAAATTCATTACGTGCCGCGTAGGTAGTTGCCAAGGTGAGGGGTTTTTTTTAGAAATTATTAGGCGCGCGCTGTCAGCCTATTGACAAGTGAGGAAATTGGGGATTACCAATCATCGTGTAGTTTCACGATAGAAGTGTCATGGTGGGAGGGGAGGTATTGCGGGAATGATAGCTAGATGAAATCATGAGTCTCAAAGTGGGACTGAAGAGCGCAAGTGACTTGATTGTCAATAGTGACACAGAAGGCATGATACAATCAGGGAATATATTACAGGCATGCAGGTGTTATTTCTGGAAAAAACACATGACCTAATTGGCTCAGAGAATATATTACAGGCTTGCAGAAGTTATTTCTGGAGAACACAAATGACCTGATTGGCGGTATTTACAAGGAAGACAAAATACATTTCAGTAAATATATTACAAGCTGGCAGATGTTATTTTTGGTATACAGTGGTACATGAATATTAACAGAAGTGCCCTGATTACAACTAAGCTTGGGGTGGATAGATATTCAATAAAGTTACCAATAGTAGATAAAGGGAACACAGACAGAGAACATTTTACAGTGGAGTGGTCATATCAGAATGGTGCTATTCCATTCATCAATAGTGTTCATCCCTTGATGTACTGAGTCACAGAGTGTAATCCATTTGCTTTCACTTTTGTTAAGTAATGCATGAATGTTGCCCCCTCTGGTTGGTAAAGAGATTTGTTCAATGACCTGCCATTTCAAGTCTGTGTCTTTGTGGTTCAATAACAGGAAATGTGGAACCATGGGTGAATTGGCCACTTCACAGTTAATACGGCTTTTGTGCTGTATGATTCTGTTTTTAATCATTTGTGTAGTTTGGCCAATGTACAGGAGGCCGCATGGACATTCAATAGCGTAAATCACGTTTGATGATTTGCAGTTGGTATGACTCTTAAGTATCTGGGTCTTTCCGTTGTACTGGAATGTCTTGGTGTTCACGGTCAATTCGCATACCGAGCAATTTTGGCATTTATAATGTCCCAAGATCGGGGTCTGCCCCCGATCTTGGGACATTATAAATGCCAAAATTGCTCGGTATGCGAATTGACCGTGAACACCAAGACATTCCAGTACAACGGAAAGACCCAGATACTTAAGAGTCATACCAACTGCAAATCATCAAACGTGATTTACGCTATTGAATGTCCATGCGGCCTCCTGTACATTGGCCAAACTACACAAATGATTAAAAACAGAATCATACAGCACAAAAGCCGTATTAACTGTGAAGTGGCCAATTCACCCATGGTTCCACATTTCCTGTTATTGAACCACAAAGACACAGACTTGAAATGGCAGGTCATTGAACAAATCTCTTTACCAACCAGAGGGGGCAACATTCATGCATTACTTAACAAAAGTGAAAGCAAATGGATTACACTCTGTGACTCAGTACATCAAGGGATGAACACTATTGATGAATGGAATAGCACCATTCTGATATGACCACTCCACTGTAAAATGTTCTCTGTCTGTGTTCCCTTTATCTACTATTGATAACTTTATTGAATATCTATCCACCCCAAGCTTAGTTGTAATCAGGGCACTTCTGTTAATATTCATGTACCACTGTATACCAAAAATAACATCTGCCAGCTTGTAATATATTTACTGAAATGTATTTTGTCTTCCTTGTAAATACCGCCAATCAGGTCATTTGTGTTCTCCAGAAATAACTTCTGCAAGCCTGTAATATATTCTCTGAGCCAATTAGGTCATGTGTTTTTTCCAGAAATAACACCTGCATGCCTGTAATATATTCCCTGATTGTATCATGCCTTCTGTGTCACTATTGACAATCAAGTCACTTGCGCTCTTCAGTCCCACTTTGAGACTCATGATTTCATCTAGCTATCATTCCCGCAATACCTCCCCTCCCACCATGACACTTCTATCGTGAAACTACACGATGATTGGTAATCCCCAATTTCCTCACTTGTCAATAGGCTGACAGCGCGCGCCTAATAATTTCTAAAAAAAAACCCTCACCTTGGCAACTACCTACGCGGCACGTAATGAATTTTCCTCTCCCAGCCCTCACTCGAGTAGCTAGGGACGCCGCACGTCACCCGTGGCTTTCTCCAATCACGGCCCCTCTCTCAACAAGGGGCTTTCCCTGCTCCCTGAACCAACCGGCATATAGGTAATACAACCACACGGCTGATTACCATAGCAACGGACTGCTGCCATTGGATCTATCGGGTAGAGAGAAGACGGTAAGACGCTACTCTTGCTCCCCGTTTTATCTCTCGCCCTGCTTTCCACACAATTACTTATCCCCGCTTTCCGTTAACTCCGCAGATTTGCTCCTTCTTCTGGACACGCCACTCCCAACACGAAGGTAAGACGCCATGTCTCACCCATGTGGCTTTTTCAATTTGTTCCTAAAGACCCGACATTACGGGTGCCACCACTGATCCCTATCTACTTCTTAGATAATTGAATTTCGTGACGCCGCAGTGGACGTTTTCACGCCACCTCACGGCCCTTGTGCCCCCCCCCCCCCCCGGACCATCCAAGATTCTGTTGGTAAGTAAAGGTCTGTTTCCTATTATACCAGCACCTTTCCCATGTTACCGCCCAGATGAATAAAAATGGCGTAATCTCTTTTAGCGCTCCAGGACCCCGATCAAGATCTCCCCTTACCTGATTCATCTCAAGGCTACTCACTTTGGTCAGGAATTCACTGGACCTAGGTAAGCCTTTCACTCCGGTCCTTGTCCCGTATCCTGCCCCCACCCCCTTGACGTTCCCCACCACCCAGCCCCCTTACCATGAGGACTAATGCCTCGTTATTATTTCACTCCTTTACAGCACTGCACCCAGCCCTTCCCGTCCTGAAGATGATCCATAGTGATACGGATCGAAACGCCGTCGACTTCACAGCCAGACTTTAGGCGCTTCTTCAGTGGTTTTACCCAAATGAACTTTGAACCAAAACATTGAATTAATTGGAAACCATTGAATTTCACTGTATATATCTGCACTTTGCACTCTGCGCCGACCACGCTGTATATATTCTTTGTCACTTGCGCTGCCGTAGTGTCACCACTCACTGCACTCGTGCACCTTGTACATACCATTTGGGCTAATTTATTTACACAGTGCTGTAACTGTTTGTATTTACTCAATTTGCCTTTCATAACTTCTGAAAAATCATAAACTGATGCTTGTTTAGCACAATCATGAACAAAATTATTGACTCCTTATTTTTTCCTTTAGGATAATACTGTATAGATATCCTTATTAGTTATTGGTTATTGTTTTTTGAATTTACACCCTTTGGGATATTGTTTTATATACAACTACCTATACCCCAATCCCAACTGGTTGATGGGTTTATACTCCTGTTCTTAGTATATGAGTGTTTATGAACAGCAGGACACAAAGAGAATTGTGTTTTGGCATTCAAAATAAAAGATGTTGGTATCATCCAAATAAAGCGTACAGAACTTTTCCTCCTCAGTAGTATGAAAGGTAACGTTGGCCCTTTTGGGCGCACATTCATGACTTTCAAGGTGATGGACTGGCGCTGAACCCACGGATCTATCAACCTACGACTGACGGGAATCCTGAGAGAAGCCTAGGACAGGAGCAGGAGTACGTTTATCAAAGGATGGAGATCTTAATGATGCTGGTGGGGTACCTTAAAGGGCTGAGTGCCTGCATCAGACGTTTAGCCCAATTTGCTAACACTTAGCACAGGGTTTGCATCACAAAAATGATGCATATTCTCTCAAAGTGTTATTTTGTGGTCTGTACTTTCCAGTGTTGTAAAGTAGCCATACGTTAATACAAAGTAACGCTGAGCGATACTTTGCGTGAAGGGAGCAGACTATGGGTGGTACGTTGGTGCGAAAACTATGAAAAGACCTCTGGCTGACCTATATTTCTTTTAAGAATAGCCTATGGCTTATGTGCGCCCCACAAGAAGGAAGCTTTTCCTTTCTATAGTGAAATCATATAGATATGGCAATTATTATTGGATAAACATTTTTAGTTTTTTTTAATTATTTGTTATTTTTCATTTAAAAAAAAAACATGAATTTATGAACGTATTAAAATCACAAAGTTATATAATGAAGTTAATTCAAGAAAATTTTGATATAAATATATAAAATTAAAGTCTAAGACAAGTCAATTCATTATAGCTACTATACCCCAGCACACTCATGCATAAACCACAACATACTCACTCCATTCCATACCACTCATTCAACCTGACATACGTAGTGTGAAATAAAAGTACAGTTTGACAACACAGTGGGGATCCGACAGAGAATATATTTTTTTTAATCATTTAATTTGTAGCATAGAGACATTTCATAAATTACAGCAGTGTATAGAAATCACTGTATCATTTCATTGTTGCTTGCGAACGTTACAACTGCCACTTTTCCTATATGCCACCCCCCCCCTCACCCGGGGATGAGTTCGAATTTAAAGGTTTTCATCGTTTGTTGAGAACTGATGTATCCGTGGAATGGATTCACAGCATAGCAGTGGGTTCGGGCAGTGACAAAAACAGACAAATGGGATCGACTGTTTGCCCCCAGCTGCCCAGGAGAGACTGGCAAATCATCTTTATTTATATGGAATAAACATGAGCTGACCTGCCTACGCAAAGCATGCGGTGTTTCTGTCAGGCTGCCGACTTTAGAACTGGGGAACCGGATTCGAGTCCCGGCATCAGCTCAAACATTCTGTGATCTTGAGCATATCACGTATTCTCCCTTTGCTGAATAAGTGAATGCGACCTCATGTAACGTAACAGGTGCTCATAGAACGCGCTCCAAAGCCCTTGGTTCGAGTTTGCGCCATACATAAACAAACATTGGCATAGGCAATAGGTCTCACCTTTGGGACATTATAAGTGTTTATGCAACAGTTGATATTGCACCAAGGATATTGTGCTGCATAATTAAATAGTTATAAGTTCCCAAAGGCGAGACCTATTGGCTATGCCAATGCTTGTTAGGGCATTGTTGTGAGTAAAGCAGGAACCCTCCTATGAAGATAAGTTCAATCAACTATCCGGAGAATTCCGTTTCTATTCCAACCCACACATCAGAGCAATGATTTGTTTTCTCCACTGAGTAGCTGGAGAGATTTCCTTTTCTGTAAGAGTGTAAGGTGAAGAGCAGAAGATGCAAACCTCTGTCATTGAATACTGTGACATGGCAGGAAAACTGATGACATGAACAAAGGCGGATAATACACACTTGTCGATGCTGGGCTCTCTTGTACCGTGAAGTCCTCCTCACACTCTGTGAAGACACAGTGGCATGATTATGAGACTGTCCTCAAGGGTAAAACATAAACACATTTTGGATAGCCGCACCACTAGATTTTGGATGTACATTCATTATGCCCCAGATATATTTATCGTCAACCTCCCTCCCTCCCTCCCTTCCTCCATGGGGTCCAAGAGGATGCTCACTAGGTGACACCGGCCGTAGGCTTTAGTATCTGGTTATGTGCCTTTCACACCCACAAGATCAGGCCATCTGTGCAAGATTGAGTTTCTTTTTAATGCAGCAAAGAAAGTACTCGCATCGGATCAACTCCTTCATTTTAAAAATAGCATTTTGCACTATTTCCCCTTTCTCGTCTGTGCCTGCCAGCACCCTGCACATCGAACATTTCTCTGGCTCCCTGGACCTGGCTTGCGAGGGAGGTGGTGCTCCTGATTGCTGCACCGGGGAGCAAGCACCGGAGCTCTACTAAAGACGCTAAGGCCTCCCACAGTGCGGGACACGTCCAGGACGTGCCCAGGCTCGGCCCGGGCCAAGACCGGGCAAGACGGGCCCGTCAGAGGCCAAAAGGAGCCGGGCTGGGCCACACCATTGTCATTTCACGGTCAAGGGGACACTTATTTGTGAGGACATTGACAAGGTACAAGAGGACAAGGCATCAGTAATTTATTGTGGTCTGTAAAGAGGGGCTTTTCATCATGAGTAAACGCAAATCGTTAACTGGGCAGGGAGTGGCAGGAACACTAGATGCTTTCCTCATAAGGGCATAGTCTGTTTTGATCCACGAAATCCAGCTCACTCGCATCCCTACTCTCCCATGGCTCTTCTGTAACAACTGCCCCTGTAGCAAACAGCAATCGGGGTTCCAATTCATCCGAAGTAGCACCTATGCGCCTTTGGTAACTGACTTGGAAGCTAAGGATGCCCCTGAGGTCACGGAGGATATTAACAAAACGACCCGGTTGACAGTAAGTACTAGGGGTCAAAAAGCCAAATTCACTGAAGGAAGTAGTTTTACTCCTCTGTAATAGCGGGCTTCGCTCGCGTTGAATCTCACGCGGGTTTAGCTCGTGGGGTTTGGCTCGTGAGTTCGACTCGCGTCCATATCACGAGCCAAAACCCGAGGCTAACATTGTTTTCTTTTAAAAGTTGCATTCACGAGCCACGGCCCGTGCCTACTGTATTAACATGTTGTGTTTTAAATACTCTCCTCGCGCACGGTCGGCTGTGTCTCCCTGTTCGCCATTGTAACCACCGGCTGAACGGAGACCAGACGTCCTTGACAGGTGGAGTCAACTAATTATGGAATAAACTTTACTTACCGGATTCCGCTGCTTCTTCCTCTCATTTATAACATATTTTGGCGACAAGACGGAGACTCCACCTCACCCACGCTGATTTTCTCCTGATTCAGCACCTCGTCAATCTCAAACTTTTCCATTGGACGGTCGAGTCTCTTGGTTTTCCAATCAACAAGAGCTGCCTCTACAAGTTTCTTCAACCGGCAACTCTCATTGGACGGTGGCAATCTTCTTCAAACGATCAACCTCATTGGATATCAGTTATGCAACTCTATTGAGGTATCGTACGAAGACCGTTTTCAAGACGCAACCACAAGGTACTGTGTTGATCTTAAGTGTTTATTTGTTGTGCGCACCTTCAACGATACGCACGTTGTAATTAAAAACATTGCGTGTCACTTCAGCGACACGCACGCTTTCGACTTACAACGCATTTATCTTTTAAATAATTTATTTAAAGATCCGATCATTGCGTGTCATTTCCAACGATACGCACGTTATTATTGGATCAACAAGTAAACATTGCGTATCATTTCAGCGATACGCACGCTTTCAACAGATAATTACTTGGCATTTACAAGGTTGTATACAGCGTATCTTTACAGCGATACGCACGCTTTTCATTTGTCGAATTTGCATATTTACAATGTTTAGACGTTATTGGAAACATTCTCTTCATTGTTTAAACGTCTGTTCCACATCTTAAATTATAAATACTCATTTTAAAAAATGACATCTTGTTATTACTAAGGTTATTGTGGTTTTAGATTTATAAACCCACTCATATTTCTGCATTAATATTTAACATGGCTAATAATCAGTGGCATCAGTTCACTCAACCTCCACCTTTCTTGAGCAAACCAGGCACTCCGGACATAATTTGGTCTGAGTGGTTTGGGTTGTTCGAGAATCATTTAATTGCTATTGATGCCAGTGAGTATTCTGATAAAAGAAAGTTCGCTATTCTTTTCGGTTGTTTAGGACAAGCTGGTCAACGAATCTTTAAGAGTATTGTTCCCATAGCACCACCTATTTCACTAGATGAAAGTGGAGACAACCTTTGGAACGTTTACATTGAAGCCATTGCAAGATTAAAAAAACAATTTTGTGATGAACCTAACATTATGTTAGAAAGGCACAATTTCTACGCCAGGAAACAAAATGAGGACGAGAAGGTGGAAGAGTACATCGCTGCACTCAGAGTTTTAGCAATCACTTGCAATTTCGAACCTTCTCCTGATAAATTTATAAGAGACCAGTTCGTATTTAATTGCGCATCAAGGAAGATTAAACAGAGAATTCTGGGGTGCAAGAACCCATCTTTAAGTGAAGTCATAGACCTTGCTCTTAGCATTGAACGTTCTACATTAACCAGCAAAGTTGTTATGGATCAACCTAAACAGGGTGTTAATGCTATAGACTGCTACGACTCTGATGAAGGAGAAACTCTCTGTGCCATTACTAATAAAGGCAAAGTTCAACCAAATAAATTTAACCAAAGAAAGAAAACCTACTTTTGTTATAGGTGCGGTTCAAAGGATCACATTGGGAACGCCCCAAATTGTCCTGCTCTCAAGAAGCGATGTTCCATTTGTAAAAAAATTGGACACTTTCAGGGGGTTTGCAGATTTGCAAAGAAACCTCCGAATGTTAATATGGTAGACTTTGACGCATGTACTGAATCCTTTAAGAACATTATTGTAACTCTTGATGCTAATGGTGACATTGATTCTATTAAGGGTCCATTATGTGCAGCTATTATTGACAACGTACACCTTCAAGTCATGGCAGATTCAGGCTCCCCATACACTATCCTTAGAGACTCAACCTTTTACGAAAAATGGGACAAAAGAGTCGAACTGATTGAATCTGATGTTAATCCTCTAGCATTTGGGGAGAAGAATATTAACATGCTGGGATATTTTGTAGGATTAGTCCAATGCTTGGGGAGGGAGACTGTCACTAAAATCTATGTAGCAGAAAAAGGCAAAGACATCGTGGGCTGGAAAGACTTAGCCTTGATGGGTCTTTATTTAGTCCCAGGTGATGAGAACCCCATTAAGGTTGGGAAGTTACCTACCTTTAAAACTGATTTAGCTATTGCTGTAATTGATGATCATAACGCAAAGGTTCAAGAAATTTTGGCAGAATTTAAACCTGTATTCATGGAAACAGTAGGTAGTGTCAAAGGATTTGAGCATAAGATTAGACTGATACCCGGTGCACAACCAGTTAGTCATAAAGTTAGAGCTGTCCCACTGAGTGTCAGATCTGAATTAAAAATGATGTTGGATGATTTGTGTAAACAAGGTATCATTTCCCCCATCAATTCTTCACAATGGGTCGCACCAATTGTAGTCGCACGCAAAAAGACTGGGGAAATTAGATTATGTGCGGACTTACGCTCATTAAATAAGAACATTATTGTTGACTGTCACCCGCTACCGAGAATCCACGAGCTTCTGGCTAACATAGGCGACGCTAAATGGTTTTCTTTGATCGATCTGAGGTCAGCGTACCATCAGGTGTCTTTAGCGAAGGAATCCCAAGAACTTACCTCTTTTATTACTCCTTTTGGAGCTTTTAAATTCCTTCGCCTCCCTTTTGGGTTAGCGTCTGCTGGAAGCGTTTTCCAGAAGCTGATGGATGTGATGTTTCAAGGCATAGCGGGTGTGCAGGCATACCTTGATGACATCCTGATTTTTGCCAAATCACTAAATGAACACGACGTTATTCTTAGAAATGTGCTTTCAATTTTAATGTCTAGGAATATGACTGTTCGTGCAGACAAATGCAAGTTTGCAGTTAACAAAATTGATTATCTAGGGCATACAGTATCGGACCAAGGTATCACTCCCAAGTTTTCAGTCATTAGAGCCATTGAAGACGCAAAACCTCCTCCTGATAAAGATGCCTTACGGTCCTTCCTAGGACTTGCAGAATATTATGCAAGGTTTGTCCAGTCGTATTCTCAAATAGTGGAACCTTTACGAAAACTTTTGAGGAAAGGGTCTAGTTTTGTTTGGACGCAAGAGTTAGACAAGGTTTTTTGTGAGATCAAGAAGATGATTGTTTCTGCTAAAGCCATACACGCCTTCAGAGAAGATGCCACCTCAGTTATCACTGTAGATGCGAGTATGTCTGGTCTAGGGGCAGTTCTTACACAAAAGGTGAATGGTCAGGAACAAACTGTAGCATTTGCGTCTAGAGCACTCAAAGAGTTCGAACAGAGATACAGCACTATCGAAAGGGAAGCCCTAGCTTGTGCTTGGGCGGTCCACAAGTTTAAAATGTACATTTGGGGTAGAAGATTTGAGTTGGTCACTGATCACAAACCACTTATTTACATCTTTGATAAATCCAGTTCAACGTCCATGTCAGCTAGACTGATGAGGTTAGTCTCGAAATTACAAGAGTTCAATTTTTCTGTCAAGCATATAGTTGGTGGCAAGAATTTTCGGGCTGATTGCCTATCTAGAATGGCTATGGAGAAGGACGATGAGGAGGATTTTCTGGTAGAGGACGTAGAATGTGTTACCTTGGTGGATGCAGTGGACGTGGTTAGTGATGTGATTTCTGAGGGCGATTGGAAGGATGCCACTGCTTCAGACAATGTGTTGTTAAAAGTGATAGAATTTACCACACGGTGTTGGCCTGAACCTAGAAGTCTGAATGGCGATCTACGTAGTTTTGCCCAAATTTCTGAGGAATTGTCTGTTGAGAACGGCATTGTACGAAGAGGTGAGAAATTTGTTCCCCCCTTTAAACTGAGGGAGTCTATTATTAATAAGGCACATCAAGGGCATCTGGGGACAACTAAAACCTCTATGCGCATTAAGCAGCGCTATTGGTGGCCCTCAATTGATGCCCAAGTTAAAAATTTGATTGATTTGTGCCCGGAGTGTTTATTATCCGATAAACATTGGCGCACACTGAAAGTTCCCCTACATCCCACGGATTTTCCCAGCTCTCCCTGGGAGAAAGTTGGGGTAGACTTTTCGGGGCCATATTCCATTCTCCAACAAGAAAATAAGTACATTATTCTTTTGGTGGACTATTTTTCAAAGTGGATGTACTTCGATTTTGTTAAGACTCCCGATTCAGATTCCACAATTACCTTTCTCAAAAGGGTGTTTGACCTAGAGGGATCTCCCAAGTTTATCGTCTCAGATAACGGAACTCATTTTGTTTCGGATAAAATGTCCAAGTTTTTGAAACAATTGGACATCAAACAACTCAAAGTCTCTCTTTATTCCCCAGCTTCGAATGGTCTTGTCGAGAGGGGGAATAAGGTGGTTAAAGAAGGTGTTCAGACGGCGATTTCTTGTGGTTACAATGTGGTTGAATTTGTAAAGCAAAAAGTGTGGCACTACAATACCTCCCCTCACTGCGTAACTGGGGTCTCCCCGTTTTCCTTGCTGAGAGGTAGAGAGAATCGCTCTGTCCTATTTCCTTCATGGTTACACCAGGGATCTGCTGATAAAATTATCGATTTGGATTCTGTTAAGAAATCTGTTCTAGAAAAACAGAACCAAATGAAGTTACACTTTGACGGTACCTCAGATGGTAAATTGGTGGATCTGCAGGTTGGTGACTGGGTTTTAATCAAGAGTCCAGGTAGAGTAGTGAAAGGACGCTCAAAATTTTTTGCACCCATTCAGGTAGTTAGAGTAAGTAAGGGAGCAGCCTTTCTGGGTAAAAAGGGTTGGTGGAACAAACGCCAACTTGTGAGAGTCTCTGATCACCAAGCACAGATTATCAAAGGAAGGAAGCATAATGGGAACTCCAGTAACTTGGATTGGAGTTTTTGGATGGATACTCCTTCTGTTCCCAGTGACCCTATCCATTCCTTTTCACAAGCTCCCCAGCCTTCGGTACAACTATCAGGGGAGGCCTCTGTGGATCCTCCAAACGTTGTCGTTGACCAGGATGTTCCCTCCCACACAAAAGTTTCTTCTTTTGGCAGGCGCATCAGGGCTCCTGAGAGATATAACGAGTTCATTAAATTTTAGGCTATTGTGTTATTTCTGGTTTGACCCATTTCTATTCGACAATGTGTTTTTTTTTTCCCATTTTTTTTTTGACTGTTGTAAGGGGGAAGGTGGTGTAATAGCGGGCTTCGCTCGCGTTGAATCTCACGCGGGTTTAGCTCGTGGGGTTTGGCTCGTGAGTTCGACTCGCGTCCATATCACGAGCCAAAACCCGAGGCTAACATTGTTTTCTTTTAAAAGTTGCATTCACGAGCCACGGCCCGTGCCTACTGTATTAACATGTTGTGTTTTAAATACTCTCCTCGCGCACGGTCGGCTGTGTCTCCCTGTTCGCCATTGTAACCACCGGCTGAACGGAGACCAGACGTCCTTGACAGGTGGAGTCAACTAATTATGGAATAAACTTTACTTACCGGATTCCGCTGCTTCTTCCTCTCATTTATAACATCCTCCATCTGAGAAGAGGAAGGGACAGGGTCCAAACAAACAAAATCACTCCCCAAAAGGCATGGGAAGTAAATCCAAAATAGTTGAGAGAGAACCCAGACAGGAGCACAATATAGCTCCATAGCTCCAAAGGATATTGGGCATATAAGATCCCTCCCAGCGCAGGAGCAGGGGGATTTCTGGAAAAAGCTAGAGCCTATTATGACAGCCCTCATAAGCCCATTAAAGCATACACTCAATCAAATAGAAGGAAGGTTATCCAACCTGGAAAGATCTGTAAACTCCGTGTCCTTATCCCCACCCGCCCTCTGTTAATGTAGATTGCAGGCCCCATTATTAAGCTCAATCAGGGCCCTATTACCTAATCAATCTAATGGCAATTGTGCGAGCAGGAGTCTACCACAGCAACAAGCACTTTCCACCCCGGAAATACCCAATAACTCGGCTACGTCTGGGCTGTTGGGAGCAAGTGCGTCTCAGCCCTCTTTAAACCAAGCAGAGCCATTATATTCTAAACAAGGCACGCTTGCAAGGAAAGTTCAGTTGGCAAACGACCCAAAGTGGGTCCCCCTAGATAGGGAAGCCCATAGCCTGGGCAATGGGGGTCAGAGTTCAAGTAACTTAGGACGCCCAAACATAGCACAAGGATATTTGTCAGGCATGAGGAATCAATCTTCATCTTCCTCCGGAAGCCACACAGTTGTTTTGGCCAATGTTCCTCCTTTGCCATTGGGCGTAGATGAGCACTGGTCAACACTGAGGAACAAGTCTCGGCATTTTTCAAGTGCGAAGACGGGTATAACTCAGAATCTGTTCGCAGAGTTTAAGATGGCTCGGCGAATTGGCTGGGTTGGGAGTTCTAATAAGTCATTGTCTGGAGACTCTAAAGTATTAACATTGGGGGCGTGGCCAAGATGGTGGGGTGAGGAGACGCTTTTGCCCGGAGCTCCCGAACCGGCCCTGGCCCTAAGCCTTCCAAATTGCTCGTTCTTCCCCCCCTTCGGCACCGGACCGAGTGGGAAAGGTGTAGGAATCGGTCGGGCCGCTTCCGGACCGAGGTCCAGCTCTGAGGTTGCTGGGGAAGCGGTGGCCCGAGCGCAGCGCGGGTCGAGCTCTGAGGCTGGGAGCGGCGGCGGACGGTGGCCGAGACACAGCCGGGAGAGGATCTGTCCCCGACACTCGCAGAGGCTTGCGGCGGCGCTGTGAGGGATGGCGGCGAAGCACCCGGGCACCACTGTGGTGGTGGGAGACCCTGTGAGACGCCGGCTGGCCTCCGGGAGGCCCCTCCCCTTGACGCCGGCCCGGTCGCAACTCGAGGCCGCGGCTGCGGCCTAGGCGGGAGGAGGCTCTGCGGACCGGAGAATAGGTGACGCAGGGAGCAGAGACGGATCCGGAGACCACAGCGACGGGACCTGGAACCAGAACTAACCAGGAGACCGCATTGGATACGTCTGACCGAGGGCTACATACAACGGGCCCCGAGGTCAGGCGCGGAGGAGGCCCGGACCGCACTGACACAGAGGGCGGTGAGAAGGCCAGCAGAGGAGCGGAGGCCTGCCATAGACGCCCCGAGAGGTGAGGAGGGGGTCGGCAGACTACTGTGGTGCGCTGGACCCTTAAGGGACGCTTTGGGGACGACCGATTGACTGGGGGTCGCGGCTGTGGTCTATGAGGAGGGGGCCCGGACGAGGAACTGGATCCTGCGGTGCGGTGACCACGCCATGTGGTCAGCAGTAGAGGTCTGGGCCCAATACATGCCTGCTGCACAGTCAGGGAAGGACAGAGGCGCCCGGGCTAAAGAGGACATTCCCAGGAGCCTCGGGGTCCGGCAGGAGAGAGCTACTGAGGAGGATCACGAGAGCCGCTGTGGCAGCGGGGACCACTGAGGCCTGCCCCCCGAAGGGAGCAGAGTCAGAGCACTCATCTGCGACCATCCTGGGTGTGGAGGTCGGGGGCAGCCGAAAGGGTCCGGGCCTGACGCTATCGAAGGGGCCGGCCTGTACGTGTGGGGGCCTCACGAGACGATCTGGCGCAGGGGTCTGAGCCGGCCACACGGACGCCCGGCTCCTGTGGTGACACACACTGAGTGACCCGGAGGATCACTGACTGAAGAACCCCCAACGGCCGACTAGGGGGGGTAGGAGGATGCCAGGTGGCCCCTCCGCGACCAAGGCGCGCGGCCTAAGGGATTGGGCGCTCCGAGAGCGCTGGCTGGCCGCAACACGGTGGACACTGGCACTGCCTGAAGGGTATACGTAGCTGCGGACCATCTGGAGCAGCATACCCAGGCTTGGAGCAAGCGGGACACTCCGACCCCACCAGGAAGGGGCACGTGGGGTTGGAGCCCGGAGGCCTGGTCAGGCGAAGTATTGGTGGACTGCGAGGCTGCCCCGCGGACGAGATGGCGAATCAGAAAGGCAGTAAGAGGAATGAGCGCACGCTCCCTGAGATGCTCGGCAGATCCCAGGCCAGGGGGGACAGAAATCTGCCTTCACCGAGCGCGGCGGGTGGCTCTCACTCAGCAGGAGGCGGTGAACCTCCGGTCACCAGATCTTTTTTGGAATCTCTCTTCGGTACGTTGCGAGAAGATTTCCAAGCGCTAAAGCAGGAAGTGGCTGGGGAAGTCCGTGAAATTCGGAGAGAGGTGGATGGCCTAGGGGAGAGAGTGGCCACGGTGGAATGCTCTACACAACGGCAGGACGAGGAAATCACGCAGCTACAACAAGAAGTACTGCGCCTGAGGGACCAGCAGTTGGACCTCCAAGCACATAATGAGGACTTGGAAAATAGGTCTCGGCGGAACAATATAAGGGTTCGGGGAATACCATCGACGGAAGAGGGATCGGATGTGGCAGGCTACCTACGGGAGCTCTTCAGAGACATACTGGGAGAAGCAGCGGACTTTCCTATACGGATAGACATGGCTCGCAGAGTGGGGCCCCAGAGGCGTGCTACAGCTCCACCCCCGGACATACTGGCTTTTCTTCCAGATTTCCCGCTGAAAGAACGAATCATGGCAGAGGCCCGGAAAAAACCTTCACTGGCCTTCCGAGGGCACCCTATGGCCTTATATCAGGACTTGTCCGTTATCACCCTACAAAAACGTAAGGCGTTTAAAATCACAACAGACTTTCTAAAACAACATGAGGCATCCTACTCGTGGGGCCACCCTTTCCGCCTCATCTTCAAATGGAACGGCGAGATGCATCAACTGAGGTCTCTGCAGGACACGTGCGAGGTATTGGGGATCACCGCGGAGGAAGAGGAATCCGCCTCGCCACGTAGGAGACGCGCTACAGAGGACGGGTGGTTCAGGGTCTCGAGGCGCAGAACATCGGCGGTGTCCCAGTGACCAAGCTCGCCCACCATCCGGGCCGACATGGCGAGCGCCATCCAAGCAGCATCCCGAGACACTGCTGTGCATGAGGGTGTCGCGTTAACAGCGTAAGACTGCTCCGGGGGGAGAACGACATTGCATTGCTGTTATTGCAGGCTTGGGGACATGGAGGGTGGGGAGGGAGCGGAGGGGGGAAGGGTGTGGCTGGACGTCCACTTAGATACTCTACCACGGACTTGTCCGGTAAGGACATGGCTGGGACAATTTTTCCGAAGGTGTTGGGGGGCCGGGAGTGGGGGAGGGTGGGGGGGAGTTGGGGTAGAGGGAGGGGTGTGGGGGAAGGGAGAGTTGGGGGACAGTGGGGTTGGGAGTTGGGTTGGGGGAGGGGTGGGTACAGTCCGTCCAGTGCTCTTGATACTTCCGCGATGCCCCGACGGGGCACTTTTGGCTGTTAGGCCCACAGGCCGTCCCTCACTAACATGGACCCATCGCTTTTATCACATCGTTCTGATTCACCATGGTGACCCTTAAGGTAGTGACCCTTAATGTTAAGGGGCTTAACAACCCCGTTAAGAGGAGAGCGGTCCTGTCCTTGCTAGAGAACACGCAGGCTGACATTTGTCTCCTCCAGGAGACTCACTTGCTCACACGGGACTGCCACAGACTACGATCCCGCATATTCCCCACGCAGTTCTTCTCCTCGAACACCACCAAAACAGCTGGGGTAGCGATCTTAGTGTCTAAATCCTTCAGGGGAGAGGTACTACACAAGTTTGCAGAGCAGAAGGGGAGACTCTTAGCGCACAGGTTCAAACTAGGGGCCTTGACGTTTACCATTGGGATGATATACAGTCCGAACGAGCATCAGGACCGCTTCCTTCGATCAGGGTTAGTGGACATAACGGCATCTCCGGACAGACACATTATTTTGGGTGGAGACTTGAATATGGTGTTTGACTCGGCTGTGGACAGGTCGGCTCAGCGTTCCCCACAGACTGGGGAACTATCACAGTCAGTAAAGTCCCAACTGGTAGACCTGGATCTTCACGATCTTTGGCGCCACCTGCACCCCACAGACCGGGACTACTCTTACTATTCCCACGCACACAAGACATATGCCAGATTGGACCACCTCATAGTTACCGAACCGGTCCGCGATTTAGCCACGACGTCTGAGGTGGGGGTCATCTCTCTATCAGATCATGCGCCGGTCTCGGGGAACTTCTCTCTGCCGGCGGACCGGGCTCCCCGCGGGGTTTGGCGCCTCAGAGACACTCTCTTGCATAAAAAAACAGTTGTGCAACGCGTTACGGGCGCGATCAGGGAATTCCAATCACACAATGATAACACGGACACCTCATTGGCGACCCAGTGGGCGGCACTTAAGGCGGTAGTAAGGGGAGAATTCATTGCGATCTCCTCGGCGGAGAACAGGGAACGGCGACAAAAGCATGACGAACTCACGCAAAAAGTCAGGGAACTTGAAGAGGTGCATCGTCGCACAGGGGCCCCCAGGATCTGGAAACAGCTGAAGGCAGCGAGGAAACTCCTGTCGTCCTTGGACATGGATAGGGCGGAATATGCGGCGTTGCGGCTGAAACACGCTTATTACACGGGGGGAGATAGGTGTGGTCGCCTTTTAGCAAACAAACTCAAGGTGGCCCACGAACGCCACCGGGTGAAAGAGATTGCGGTGGGGAATGACGTGATGGTCACAGATGATGCTCAGATAGCGGAGGCCTTCCGTCGATTTTATGCCGAACTATACGCAGGGGAGAGCCCGATGGCGCAGGAGTCGGAGGACTACCTGGACACGGTCACCCTTTCCTCCCTAGCACCGTCTCAAACGGAATATCTAGAAAGAGAGATCCGGGTTGAGGAGGTGATTACTGCCATCTCTAGGCTCAAACATGGAAAGGCCCCTGGCCCGGACGGCTACACCGCACTCTTATAGAACGTTCAGTGCCACACTGGCGCCCATATTGACTAAGCTGTTTAATTCCTTCTCCAAGCCGGGGGCAATCCCACCTGATCTCTTACAAGCCACGGTGTCGGTCATACCCAAACCAGGGAAGGACCGGACCCAATGCAGCTCGTACCGACCGATTTCCCTTTTAAATGTTGACCTCAAACTGTACACAGGTATTCTTGCGGCTCGTCTGGTGCTCCACCTGCCGGGTCTGGTGGAGCCGGATCAGGCTGGCTTTGTACCCGGGAGGCAGACGGTGGATAACACCAAGAGAGTGGTACATATCTTGGAAAAGGCCTCTCGGGTCCCCGGGGAAAGAATGCTATTATCGGTCGACGCTGAAAAAGCGTTCGACCGGGTGCACTGGCCTTATTTAGAGCAGGTAATGGAGAGGATGGGCATCGGCGAGAAATTTCGCTCCTTAGTGTTTAATTGCTACCGGTTTCCGTCGGCAGTGGTGCGGGTGAATGGCTGTAGTTCTCAGAGGTTTACTATTAAGCGAGGCACCAGACAGGGGTGCCCATTATCCCCACTCCTTTTCGCTATGTACATGGAGCCATTCGCCCAGATAATACGGCAGAACCCGGACGTGATTGGCGTGAAAATGGGAGGGTATATTCACACAGTCAGCCTCTACGCGGACGACGTGATACTGACCTTAGAAGACCCGAGGCGTGCTTTGCCCGCGTGCATTGGCGAACTGGAGGCCTTTTCAAGAGTGGCAGGATTCAAAATGAACATGGGGAAATCAGCGGCACTAGACATCTCTCTGACACCTGCAACACGACAGGAGTTGCAGGGACTCTTCCCCATGCATTGGTCGGCCCGCCAAGTCCAGTACTTGGGTATCCTGCTGGCACCCACGCTGCAGGCAATGGTGACTGCTAATTATGCGACCCTGGGTAGGAAGATTAAGGAGGAATTGGGGAGATGGAGTAAGGGCTTGATATCCTGGCTTGGTAGGGTGGCAGCGGTCAAAATGACGGTCCTCCCCCAGATTTTATATCTGTTCCGGGCGCTGCCGTTGCAACCACCCAAGGGTTGGATCCAGCAGACACAGGCGGTCTTATCCTGCTTTGTTTGGCAGGGTCGCACACCCCGGATGAAGAGGCCCCTTTCCACATTGGCACCGGAGTCTGGGGGACTGGGTATCTCGGACCTGCGCAAATATTTTCAAGCAGCGCAGCTGAGATACCTGGTGGAATGGAGCCGGTGGGAGTCAGACAAGCACTGGCTATTCCAGGACCAGGCGGTGGCGGGCCGTCCCTTACAGGAGGTGCCCTTCCTGCGTAGAGCGCACCGCCCTTAGAACCTCTACGCGTCTTTTGTTACGCGGGTCCCGCTGAGGGTGTGGGACGTCACCAACAAGATCCACGATCTCACCACATTCCCCTCTCTGTTTACGCCTATTGCAGACAACCCGGATTTCACGCCGGGGACTGAACTGGGAGCTTTCACGCACTGGCGTGCTGCCGGAGGCAGGGCTCTCTTCCATCTGTACGGGGAGGACGGGGTCCTCCCTTTTCAGAGTCTCAAAGAGGAATATCGCTTGTCCGAGACGGACAGGATGCTCTACTGGCAGGTACGACACTGGGCTCTACAGCCACAGGTGCGAGAATCGGCAGACCGGAAGCTACTGCCGTACGAGAAATGGTTGGTGACACGCACCTCAGATGCAAAGCTCATCACGGATCTTTATAAAATGTTACAACCCCCTCCCATCCACTTTCATAATCCTGGTAGAGAACGCTGGAACAGGGAGCTGGGCAGGACACTGAGCCATAAAGAGTGGGACCAGATTTCGTATCGCGCACGGCACTCCACATATCATATAGGACTCACCGAAACATTCACCAAAGTATCTACATACTGGTATTACACCCCGGAACGGTTGCATGAGATGAATCGGCATATTGAGTATACCTGTTGGCGGGATTGTGGGCAACCTGGTACACTGACACATGTCTTGTGGGAGTGCCCGCTGTTACATCCTTACTGGAAGGAGGTGCTTGATGAGGTTGACGCCCACTTTGAGATAGAGTTGCCCCGCCTCCCAGCATACGTCCTACTGGGCCTCCCTAACGGGTTGATGTACCCATTGAAATCCCGCAGGGGTAGACAAATTGCCATTGCACTGGGCTCAGCGGTTCAAAACATCCTAATACACTGGCGCACGTCCACTGTCCCGTCCATTACAGGTTGGCTGCACAGATTGTGGCATGTCCTGGGCATGGAGAAACTGTCACTCATGATGGCTGGGGAGGTGGAACAATTTGAGGAGTTGTGGCAGCCTTTCCATGCACTACTAGCCACCGAGTTCAGGGAACTAACCTGTCCAAGGTACCTGAGATTACTGAGACTTACACCACTGATAGTCTACACTGCTTAACAACCAACAGGTCGGGAAGCGCGGGGGAGAGGGGTGGGGGCAGAGTTATGTACGTTCGGCTGAACAAGGCACTGGATGGGGGAAAGGAGGGAGGTAGGGGGGGACAGGGTGAGGGAGGGAGTTGGGGGGGTAGTTTCTTCAAAATGGGAAGGGTACAGAGGGTTTATTCCTACCTCAGGGTGTTGTTTAATGTTATGCACACGGGAGCGGAGCCTACATAGCCCCTACTACAATTGCGGGGTACCTGACGTTACTTTGAGATGGGCTCCCGGGTTTAAAGCACTGATACCATTGCTTGAATGTCTTTCTATCTGTGTACTCTTTCAATAAAATACTTTAAACATAAAGTATTAACATTTAGGTCGCCAGGCATGGTTCAAACTATGTTAAACAGGGCCGGAATCTGGCCCATTACAACTAAGGGGATAAACATCTTACCCCTGGGTTTTTTACCAGCTGCATAGGTTTAACAGTATCCCTTAGAGAGAGAGAATTTCTTTGGGTTAGGTCAGCAAAGGTACGCAGTCATGATCAGCAATCAATTTGATGTCCTTAATACTCTAGAAGATATGGATTGACTGGTGCCCGCGACCCAATGTTTAAATCGGGATGATGGGTCAGTTGGGAGGAGTGTAGCAGGAACTCTAGCACAGGAGAGTAGTCCAGAACAAATGTACATAGAGACCAGATTAACGTGCACCACTGTGAAGGGAAAGTACCAGTGAAGGGAGACACTACGGCGAATGCAGCTCTTTTGCATGTACCCTGTAAGCATTTCGCTCAATTGTTAGTGTCAACCTGTGAGGACAATCTTAACAACCCTAAACTTGTTCCATCCTTTCCCCTACTCAACCTTGACTGGTTTCTGTGTAATGCTATTTCCTGGAATATTTCAGGACTATGCTCAAAGAAAAATAACCTGGTCTGGTGTGATTACATTCTGGGCTGTGATATATTATGTTTGCAGGAAACCTGGTCAAGAGAACCAATTCACATCAACGATTTTAGAACCTTTGATACCCAAGCAGTAAAGGGTTTTGGGGCAGACCAAAGGGCGGTCTTTGTACATACATCTCTAATAGGCTGGCAATTAAATAAAATAGAGCCATATATTGAGGGCAGATATGACCAGATAGTCAAACTGTTTCTAAAACCTAACTATTGCATGGATGTGGCTAATTATTATAACAATATTACACCAGATGAACTTTGTCATGTGTTAAAAATCTTAGGTGATGATCTGAACTCCATTTGCAATGCTAGCCTAAAAGATGTTATGATAATCTTGTTTGGAGACTTCAACTGTACCCCTCTGTGGATAGCAGAATCTGTGGTCTTATGTACAAAGAAGGTGTGCCCAGTGCCCATTTTTGCCACACAATGGCGGGTGAGTTGTTCAGCGAGTTGCTTCTTAGTACTGATTTGGGCTTTGTGAATTAATTATTGTCAACACCGGTTTTGATGCCTCACACTTTTAATGGAAGGGGTTTTGCCTCAAATATAGATTACATTTTAGCTTCATGTAATTGTGCATCTAGATTGCTCTACTTTAAGGTTGGAGATAATTCCCTGAGTGACCACTTCCCTCTATGTTTAACTATGTTTAACCGTTATTATGTCATTGTATATGACGAAAAGGATTAATGACGCCTCGCAGGTTATAGGTAAGATTAAACTTGATAAAGTTAATGGTTATACTCTAAACTGGTTGAAAGTGGATCCTGTGTCAGTGACAAAACGTTTAATGACAAAATGTAAATCTTCAATTGATATCAGCCTGTGCGAATTAGCTTCCCACAATAGTATTTTAGCGTACTTTATTAAAATATCTGATGAGGTCAGGACATTACTATCTGCCCAACAACGTCATAAAGTTAAAGAAACTGGCTGGTTTAACACAAGGTGTACAAAAGTATATTCTATTTTGAAGCTTGAGTTACACAGGAAACCTACAACCCTGACTAATGTCAGCTTGGAGAGACTGGAGTACAGGCAGGCCATCAAAGAAAAAAAGAGTGCCATGAGAGATGAAGCTTGGGAGTCCCTGCACTCAACAGCACAGCTGAAAGACGGTGCTGCATTTTGGAGAGCAGTGAAAGCCCGATTCTTAACTCCTGGAGGTGGTCCCTCAAAAGAAATTGCTATCTCCGAAGAGGTTTGGATTAAGCATTTCTCAAAGGTTTATAACACCTCAGATAACCCTACCCTATCAGACAGAGTAGTGAGAAATTATGATAAGGTAGACTTGAAGTTCACTTTAGAGGAAGTGAACAGAGCCCTTGCAGCAAGCCAGGCCGGTAAGGCCCCTGGTCCAGACGGTGTCCTAGTGGACCTGTTTAAGTCTAATATTACTCTCTGGGGACACATTTTAACCCAGATTATTAATGCTAGTTGCCAAGCCCAAATACCTAAGACCTGGGGGGAGTCTATTATCGTCCCAATTTTCAAACAAGCAAGGACAGTGCTGTTGTGGTGCTGAGTGATGATGTGGTTGGGCTGAGTGATGTGGTGGTGTCCCCGAGTGATGTGGTGGTGTCCCAGAGTGATGTGGTGGTATCCCCGAGTGATGTGGTGGTGTCCCCGAGTGATGTTGTGGTGTCCCCGAGTGATGTGATGGTGTCCCCGAGTGATGTGATGGTGTTCCCGGGTGATGTCGTGGTGTCCCTGAGTGATGTGGTGGTGCCCATGAGTGATGTGGTGGTGTCCCTGAGTGATGTGGTGGTGTTCCTGTGTGATGGAGGGTGGAGTAGGAGGGTGGAGTTGGAGGGTGGAGTTGGAGGGAGGAGTTGGAGTTGGAGGATGGAGTTGGAGGATGGAGTTGGAGGGTGGAGTTGGAGGGTGGAGTTGGAGGGTGGAGTTGGAGGGTGGAGTTGGAGGGTGGAGTTGGAGAGTGGAGTTAAAGGGTGGAGTTAAAGGGTGGAGTTAAAGGGTGGAGGTGGAGGGTGGAGTTGGAGGGTGGAGGGTGGAGTTGAAGGGTGGGGTTGGAGGGTGGAGTTAAAGGGTGGAGTTAAAGGGTGGAGTTGGAGGGTGGAGTTGGAGTTGGAGGGTGGAGTTGGAGGGCGGAGTTGGAGGGCGGAGTTGGAGGGCGGAGTTGGAGGGCGGAGTTGGAGGGTGGAGGTTGGAGGGTGGAGGTTGGAGTTGGAGGGTGGAGTTGGAGGGAGAGCAAGGAGAGTGAGAAAGAGACGTAGAGAGAGGGGTAGGAGGAGAAAAAAAAAAGAACACACGAGTGGTGCGCAAGTAGAAAGTGAAAAAAATAGTTAAAAACACCTGGCGACTGCTTATATTTTTCAATATTCAGCATTGAAAGGGAAAGTAGGTTAGCAAGAGAGATGGTACGGGGAGAGTGAGGGAGAGCGCCAGAATGAGAGAGAACTACAGGGGAGGGAATGGAGATAAAGAGAGCAAGGAGTAACGGAAAGAGCATGGGTGCGAGAGCGAGAAAGAGACGTGAGGATAGGAGCTTTTAATGAGGGGCTAAAGGCCCACTGGTTAGCTTTAGCTAATGCTTGGCGAGTGTAGGGCTAAAAGAAGAAGATAGCGGGGAGTGCATTCCTTTCAAGTCTGATGCAGGGGGCGGGGGAGCGGCAGCCTTTTAAGTCTGATGCGGGGGAGCAAATGGTGAGGCACATGCACTAGCCATAATCCGCAATCCAAAGCCCTCTGGCATCAAAGGAAGGGTGGGAAGGAACGAGAATATGGGGTGTGAGCGATAATGAAAGAGCAGGAAGTGAGGCCAAGCGCGCGCTGGCGAAAGCAGTCCAGATGCCAGCTTCGCGCTTGAATGCCTCACATGCACAGGCCATAATCCGCATTCCAAAGCCCTCTGGTTAGGCTTTCCTGGAGCCCGTACATAATTACTCGCAGAAGCAATGCGCAAGCGCATTGGCTACACCGAGACCTAAAAAACGGGCGGAGAATCAGGGCACACAAGGGGAACAGAGACAAAAATGTCACAGAATCAGGGGGACACAAGGGGAACAGAAGGCAAAAATGTCATAGAATCAGGGGCACACGAGGGGAACAGAGGCAAAATGGTCACAGACGGGGGCACTGATGGAAAAAAAACGGGCATAGAATCAGGGCACACGAGGGGAACAGAGGCAAAAATGGCACAGAATCAGGGGCACACAAGGGGAACAGAAGGCAAAAATTTCATAGAATCAGGGGCACACGAGGGGAACAGAGGCAAAATGGTCACAGAGACGGGGGCACTGATGTAAAAAAAATGGGCGTAGAATCAGGGCACACGAGGGGAACAGAAGGCAAAAATGGTCACAGAACGGGGGCACAGAAGGAAAAAAAACGGGCATACAATCAGGGCACATGAGGGGAACAGAGGCAAAAATGGCACAGAATCAGGGGCACACGAGGGGTACAGAAGGCAAAAAGGGCAACAAGCAGAAGAAGACGGACACAGAAGACCGGGGGCAGCGAGGGGGACAGCTGGCAAGGGCACAGAAACAGCAAGCAGAGGGGCGAACCTACCAGCAGCAGCAGCGGGCAGGAGAACACAGGCGGAGCTGTGTGGTGGGGGAGCAACCTACCTGGCAAGGTCAAGGGTCGCTTGTATGTGGTTTCATCAGAAAAAAAATAACACTCAGCTCTTTGCCTTTTGTTAAGAAAATATGTTCCTATTTATTGTGTAAATTACCAAAGAATACCATTTCTTTTTCCACCCCACCATGATATTACCAGCCTAACTCTAGCAGTTTAAAATGGTTTCTACCGTTAAAGAAATGATACCACACCAAATTAATTTAAACAAGGCCCTGTACATATTTAGGTGTCTCCAGAGGGCGCTTGATAGGTCCAGTCTAGACTGGACAAATAATAGAATTGGCCTGTTGCAAGGGAATGCTAGAATGATCTTTTTTTAAGGACAAATAGCCCTCACGCACCGTTAGGTAGGCTGCTTCATGGTCCTTGCACCACACCTGACCCGTTTCAGGAAAACACCTCAAAAGGCAAAATGGCAGCTTGAAACAGTATCTCAGCCTTTCACTTGTACACTTATCCCAATACAAAGGGAGGTTTGTGCGTTCTTTCCGAACCTCGCATTCAAAGTCATAGGGAATATCCCAGGCTACGCCTGGCACACCCAGCTAAGAGTACTTCACCGTTCAGAGTGGAGCAATGCACAGTATCCAAAATATCGCCCCTGGTGGTATATGGGAATATTCATTCAGTTAAAGGTCAAACCTTGTCAGGGTCAAACGAATCTCCCATCCTTCCGAAGTGGGTAAACTGGAGAATGCTAATACCTTGTATTTACTAGACCCAGACCCTAGAGACGTAGACTTGCCACATAAAAACAAATTGTTATTTCCAATAATACAGAAAAGGCTGTACTGTCACAGTGTAATGCGATCTTCCTTGGAAGAAAGCCTGCCTTTACTTGATCTTTCATATACCTGGAACGCTGCACCTGGAGATGCCTAATGGCATGTCACAGCAAAGACGTAAACACTGTAAAATAGGCAGATTACAAGCAACGTCTTTACAGACTCTGTCTATCCATACCCTTCCTCCCTAAAGTGCACAAAAGCAGCAATGTGTGATGAGGAACACACCGCCTCGATATTGTCGTGAGTGTGCTGAGAATGTTGATTCGCGCATTTTCTCCTAGCCTCTGGAAATGTTCTGTCATCCCGTGACATCCTTACGAAGAGAACACTGAGCTTGTGTTTCCCAGTCTGTCGCAGCCTGGATGCCTTGCAGCCACCTCTCCCGTGCCCCCCACCCATGCTAACATGCCCTGCCCCCGGAATCTATGGGCAATGGCTCGCCCAAGCATGGCACGCAGCACTTCCTGTGGGGGAGGGGCGGGGTGGTGGGGGCACTCAGTGCCTCTCAGGTGGGGGGTACGAATGGGCTGTTGAGAAATCACAGATGTTCTGAGACTACAAATTGGGATTGGCTGCTGAACGCCGGAGCCACGGTAATTACACAGCTGTTTCAAAATGTGTTTAAGTGGTCTAAAACTGCCAGGCAACCTCCCCCCGGCCCCCACCCTCACATTCATTACTGTCTAAATGAAAGGACGTGTATGCAGTGATTATGAGGTTGCGTACGAATCCCCCAAGCCATAAAGCAGAATTTCCTAATTGTCAGCTGGACTGCGCCGTGCTTGTTTAAAATAATTAGAGTGCAGCAGGCTTCAGCAGGCCAATTTGTCCACCTCAAATTCAGGCTTTTTCAGATACCATCAGCTTCCAGTTTGTTTTGACAGCGTGACTTCAGTAGCTGAAAGACGGGAGTAGGGGACGGGGAGAGGTTGGAAGCTGGGAGGAGGGGTGGGAGAACGGAATTCATCTCTGTGATACACATATAATGCAGCTCCCAAGCCCTGGGAAGGTCTTACTGACTGTACGAAATGGATTGGGAACCAAACACAGCCAAACTCGGAGAAACAAGCAATGTCCTGAGCAAATGGTGGGGGCCTGATGCAGTGGAGTGGGAGAGGTGAGGGGGGAGTCACGGGGAGATTAAGGGACAGAAGGCAAGCGGCCGTGAAGTGCAGGCAGGGGGCGTGGAGCAGAGCCTTTGAAGAGCCAGAGTCACGGCCTGTGGCCGTGAATAAGTGAAGTGAATTATTAGGGGAGGAGAACTGGCAGGCTGATAGGCAGAAGGCTCAGGCAAGCTCGTGCACGAGACGTGCACTTCCCAAAATCCGCTGGAGAGCGCTTGGCCTTAAGTAGTGGAGTGGTTTAGCTGCAATAGGGCTCTTTTTCCTATTCCTGCGGAATAGGAAAGGGGCGAGCCCTAAAAAGGGGATCGCCAAGACACCGGTTGTTACAGATCAATTTCACTACTTGATTCCATGGTAAAAGTGGCAGGGCGTGTGATTTTGGAGCGTCTGCAAAATTGGGCAGAAGATACTCAGGTCTTATCAGACCTGCAGTATGGCTTTCGTGAGGGGCTGGGTACAATGGAGCAATGTTTAAATTTGGCCATCCTGACAGGGAAATATATAAGGGCGAAAAAGGGTAGATTGTTCCTGGTTTTTGTGGACCTCACCACAGCTTTCAATTCCGTTAGACACAATAGGTTATGGGAGGTCCTCAAGTCTTTGAGGGTTCACCCACATATTATTGTTTTTCTTAAGCGCCTTTCTAGTGGCGCATCAGCCAGTGTCCGTTTTGGCATTGGTGGGGAACGTACAGCTGCATTTCCTATTAGGAGGGGGGTCAGGCAAGTTTGTGTGTTGGCCCCCTTTCTTTTTAACCTTTATATTAATGGATTGAGTGAAGAATTACTTAGGGGTGGAAAAGATTTTCCTCAAGTTGATGGCCGACCCATACCTGCTCTCCTCTTTGCGGATGATGCAGTTTTAATGGCACAACGGAAATTGGTCTCCAGAGGGTCCTTGACAGTTTTTCTGTCTTCTTGAAGGACCTCGGTCTTAGTATTAACATATCAAAGACTTTTGTAATGAGATTCGGCCAAGGGAGTCAGAGTACAAAAGATTTATTTTTGGAAGGTCAGAAGCTAGCCTCGACTAAGAGCTTCTTATACCTTGGTATGCTATTTAAGCACAATGATTCATGGGCCCAAACAATATCCACTAAAAAAGTGGCATTCATTAGGTCATCCGCTGCCCTTGTAACTTTCGCAAAAGAAGTTAGGCAGGAAACCACCAGGGAAGGTCCTACAAATTTATGAAGCCAAGTGCATTACTTCTGCTATGTACGGGGTCGGGATGTGGGGTTTTGCCAACACTCTTCCCCTAAACTTGTTGAAAAGAATTTTTTTTAATTTTTTTTTTAGATCAAATTTATTTTTATTTTCATTGAGACATAGCATTACAATCTTCGGACAATCACAACATAAAGTGCTTCTGTATCCCCATGTGTCTGCTCTGGCTTCCGGAATCTGATCTCTTGGGATGAATGCCATGTGTCCATGTGGTCTGGTAAGGGCATTACCCTTTAAAATGATGCATATCGGAGCTCCTATAGTAAACCCCCTAACTAAATCCTCCCTAACCCCAACAGCCCTTTTCCCTAAACTTTCCCCCGATCCCCTTCCCACCCCCTCCGGTGTGTTATGCTGTGCAGGTGCAAGATGTTCGGATGAACCTTCTTCATACCATCTGTTTCTTGTCTCTAGGTGGTTTGTGGAATTCATCTGCTAGTCTTAGAACCCTGAGATATTTTGGGCAGGTAAGCTCGTGGAATTCGTGGGACAACAGGGAGACCAGGGGTGACCAGGTTTCTCTAAAGGTATCTGTGGTTTGTGTGAGAGAAGCTTGTATCCGCTCCATACCCATTACATACCATAGCCGGTGGAGCCACCCTGTGTGTGTGGGTTTCCGTGGAGTGCCCCAAAGTGAGAGGATATGTTGTGTCGCTGCCCCCATCGCTACCCCCATTTGTCTCCCCCGAATGGACTTAAGCGGGACAGTTCCGTGATCGGCCGTTTATCTGTAGCTTTAGCCAGGAGCCACTTCTTGTAGGGCTTGAGAAAGCGGCCCACATGTGGGATTGTGTCCCTATGAGTGAGCCAGTGTCGCAACTGAAAGTATTGGAAGTTTTGCGGCTTGTCAATGTTGTACCCCTCTTTTATAGTCTCGAGTGTCATAAAGCCCTGCGTATCAAACAGGTGTCCTGCCGAATTACACTCCGTCTGTCGCCACTGCGAAAAGGAGCCGGGAACCATCCCGGGTAAGAACGCCAGGTTATCAAATAGGGGCGTCATCGGCGACGGGAAGGACGTAAGATCTCTGGCTACCGCCACCGCGTTCCACACCTGGAGAAGGGTCCCGGTGATGGGTGACTTTCGTATGTACGCCGGTCTATCCGGACGCGCCAGGAACGGGATTCTCCAGAGCGGCATTCCCGCCAATGCCCTATCTTGGAACAACCATTGTTTCTCCGAGGTTGGCCTGGACCACTCCAAGAGGTATCGCAGCTGCGTTGCGCGAAAGTATTGCTGCAAATCAGGTACGCCCAGCCCTCCCTCCGCTGGAGCCCGCGTTGTCAAGTCTCGCCGCATCCTAGGACGTTTACCGGCCCAGATGTACTGCTGTATAGTGTCTTGCAGTTTTTTAATCATACCTATAGGGGGGGTGACAGGGATGGTCTGAAAGAGGTATAGTACTTTTGGCAGTAGGGTTATTTTGACAGCGGCTACCCGGCCCAGCCAGGAGAGCGGCTGCTGTCGCCATCTCAGAATATCTCCCTTAATGCGCGTGAGAAGCTTGTTGCAGTTCAGTTCGACTGTCTGAGCTGTAGAAGGCGTCAGATCGATACCCAGATACGGTAGTGCCATTTGCATGGACAAACCTCCCATTCGTAGGGAGCCTCTGTTGGCCTGACAGGTGTTACTCCCCAGAGGGAGAATCACTGACTTTCCGACATTCATTTTAAAGCCTGATACCCTCCGAACTGCTCCATCTCCTCTAAGAAAGCTGGTATCGAGGTCCTGGGGTTGTTTACGGCGACCAGAATGTTGTCCGCGTATAAGCTAATAGTTTGTTCTTCGCCCCCAAAGGTAACGCCCTGGATAGCCTGGTTGTCTCGTACGCGTTGGGCGAAGGGTTCGATATAGAGGGCGAATAGCAGTGGCGAGAGCGGGCAGCCCTGCGTCGTGCCCCGTCGAATGGCAAACGGCATGGAGCTCATCCCGTTCACCTTGATCATTGCTTGGGGAGCAGCGTAGCAGCTCGCCACCCAGGCCCTGAACCTGTCTCCCAAACCAAATCTCGCCAGCGTTCTGTCCAGATGGCTCCAGTCCACCCGGTCGAACGCTTTTTCAGCGTCGACCGACAGAAGGGCCGCGTCCGTGTCTTTGTAGTGTGCTTTATCAATCACATGCATCAAGCGCTTGGTGTTGTCTGCGCATTGACGGGAGGGTATAAATCCCGCCTGGTCCGGTTCTATTATACCTGGGAGACACGGGCCCAGCCTCGTAGCCAGAATCCCTGTAAAGAGCTTCAAGTCAATGTTGAGGAGTGAGATCGGCCGATATGCCGCGCATTGGGACGTGTCCTTGCCAGGTTTCGGCAGGACTATAATGTCTTCCTCCAGCATCTCTTGTGGGATTGACCCCGGATCCTGAAAAGAGTTGAATAGTTTCGTCAGTACGGGGGCCAGGAGGGGGCAGAAGGATTTATAAAAGCCCACGGAGAAGCCGCCGGGCCCGGCGCTTTAAGCGGTTTGAGACATGCAATAGCTGAGATCACTTCTTCCAATCTTATGGGGGCATCCAGAGCCTGGGCATTTGCCTCATTAAGTGCAGTTACCTTAGCTTCATCTAGATATGCTGTGCCTGCCCCGGTATCTGAAGCCGGTTCGGCCTCGTAAAGTTTGGCGTAGAATGACCTAAAGACCTCCGCAATGCGGTCGTCCTCCCGGAGCTCCCCCCCCATCCTCGCGAATGGTTGGGATCCTAGACCGGACAATTTTCGCCTTAAGTTTACTGGCCAGTAGGCGGCCCGTCCTATCCCCCCCCACGTAGTATGTGTGCTTGAGGCGCAATGCTGCGTATTCAGCCCGGTCTAAATCGAGGTTTGCAAGCTGCGCCCTGGCTGCCTTCAGCTTGCGCCAGATCTTGGGGGCCCCTGTCCAGCTGTGCACTCTCTCCAACTCCAACACCTGTGCTATCAGCTTCTGGCATCGTTCCTTCTGTTCCTTATTGTCCGCTGCTGAGATCGCTATGAGCTCCCCCTGATGACCGCCTTGAGTTCCCCCCAGACCACTGTCATGACTACCTCTCCTGTGTCGTTCTGACTCAGATAATCAGTGATGCTCTGGGAGAGTTGCTGAATGACCCCTTGGCGGGAGAGCAGATTCTCTCTGAGGCTCCATTTACCTTTGCGTGGCGGCGTGCGCTGAACCCTTAAGCGCATCACCACTGCATCGTGGTCTGACAGGGCCGCTGGGGTAACCTCTATGTCCTGTACCAAGGGGGCCAGATCCGAAGAGCCGGGGAAGTGATCTATTCTGGCGTATGTACGGTGCACATGTGAGTAAAAGGTGTACCCCAGGGCTGTGTGGTGAATCTCCCTCCATGTGTCCAGGAACCCCCTACTGGCGAGCCAGTGCTTCTCCTCAGTAGAGAGAGCTCCCGAATCGCCGAACCTCCGACCAGATCTATCCCTCTCATTGTCCATAACCAGGTTCAGGTCCCCTCCTATCAGTATGTGCCTTGAGTCCGTTCTCATGACCTCGACAGTGCCCCTGTGAGAAAGGTCTCCTGCTTGGTGTTGGGGGCATAAACGGACCCCACCGTGATCGGCAGGTTCCCAATAAAAACCGTGTGGGCAAAGAGCCTGCCTTTGATTTCTGCCACTTTGTCTCCCACCCGGCCTTTGAAATGTCTAGCGAAGAGAAGGGCTACCCCTGCCTTCTTCTCCGTGGTGGAGGAATAAAACTGGGTCGGGAAAGTCCTGGATTTCATGCGGTGCCAGTCTTTGGCCAACAAATGCGTCTCCTGGAGAAGGCACACCGCCGCCCCAGAATTCTCCAGATAGGAGAGCACTGCCCTTCTCTTGATTGGGTTATTGAGCCCCTTAACATTTAGGGTAAGAACCTGAATGGGCTCGTCAGCCATGAGGGGGTATGTACCTTATCTCTCTCTTCCGCCGTCCTGTTCCGAAGTTGCCCCACACACCTGTTCTCGCTACCTGATGGAATTGAACACACCGGAGCCCCCCCCAACTCCCGCCCCCATCCCGCACCCTCCTTCCCGACTGAGCACTGGACGACCTCCCCTCCCTCCAACCCCCCCTCCCAGAACTCCCCCTAACCCCAACTGCAGAAACTTCAACGATCACCCCCAACCCCACCCTGCCTCCCTCCCATCTCCCTCCCCCTTCCTTCTCCCAACTTGAAAACCCCGAATGCAAACCATAGTCCCGGGCCTGGTGCAACAAATTTCAGGTCCATAGAAAGTCATCGTGTTGGGAAACGTGGCAGTGGCAACCCTCTCGGCTCCCTGCCCTTCCCCCTAACAAATCAAAGCGCGAAAGGCTACCCCCCAATGCTAGGCATCTCATGAACAACTATGCCGATGACACCCAGATAATCATCCGGCTGGATGATGGCCCGGGAGCGTCTACCAGGTTGCAGGACATACTCAAAGCCACGGTTAATTGGATGTCCGAGAACTCCTTAAAAATCAACCCGGACAAGACGGAAGTGTTGCCCATTTCCATCACGGGCAACCCCTGGAGCGAGAAATTCTGGCCTGTGGAGTTGGGTGTGCCACCGGAACCGGCGACTGCAGTCAAAAGTCTGGGCCTGTACGTGGATGATAAACTCTCCATGAAAAAACAAGTCACCACGGTAGTGGGTACCTGTATAGGCCTGATGCGACAATTGAGGAAGATCTCTGCACTACTCTCATTTTCCACCTTGAGACACGTGGTCTCAGCCACAATCCTGGCTAGGCTGGACTACGGAAACTCCCTGTATATAGGTCTACCCCAGCGGCTGCTGGATAAGCTGCAGGGGGTTATGAATGACGCAGCCAGGCTGATTTATAAGAAACCCAGGACTGCCCACTCTTCCCCTCTGATGCAGGAGCTACATTGGCTCCCGATTCGGCAGAGGGTTGTATTTAAAGGATTGTGTATCGTACATAAGGCGCTGTATGGTAATGCACCAAGATACTTGAAATCCCGCCTATCCCCATATACACCTAGCAGGACTTTGCGCTCGTCGGACGCTACCCTCTTGTCCCAATACCGCTTCAAACTGGCCACGGTGGGGGGACGCGCTTTCTCCAACACACTCCCAGCTTTGTGGAACAAACTGGCCCCAGAACTAAGGAAGGAATGCAATCTGTTATCCTTTAGAAAAAAGTTAAAAACTGTACTGTTCAAGCAAGCATGGAGCAGCCTCTAGGCGTACTGTTAAGATCAAGTAAATGCCAAACCCCCACTACGTAATCTGGACAAACAGCGCTTAGAGACCCCGGTGGTTATAACGCGCTATACAAATTAAATAAATAAATAAAATAAATAAATAAAGGAGCCGTGGTATCCTTGACCACCTCCTGGACGGCTGCTTCACGTTCCTGGGCTATCGTCGTGGGGTCAGGTTTGAGGCGCACCTTTGATTGGCGCCGTCGTCGAACCCGCTGCCAACAATCGCGGGAGTGCTGTGCCGGCCCATTTTGTGACTTGTGTGGTGAGGCTCCCCCAGACTCCTCATCCTCCGGCAGGTCAATGTTCAATAGAGCACAGGTGTCGCTGAGAGAGCGGAGCTGGTGTAGCTTCCCCTGCCATTTAAAGATTAGGCAAAATGGATGACCCCATGAGTATGGTACCTCGTTGTCGCGTAGGAATGTCGAAACCACTTTGAAATCTCGTCTCTTTTGTAGTGTGATGGCCGATAAGTCTTGGAACAGGGAGACGGGGTCTCCTCCGAACTGCAGAGGTTGCTTCTGTCGGGCTACCTGTAAAATCCGCTCCTTCAGGGGGAAATCTGGAAGGTATGCTAGGATGTCCGGTGGCGGGGCCGGCGCTCTTCTCGCCAAGCCCACTCTGTGTGCACGATCAATGCGGATGACGAAGTCAGATGGTTCCCCCAGTATGTCCCTGAAGAGGTCCTGCAAGTAACACTGATGCTATTCCCCTCTGCTTTGAGCGGTACATTTCTGACCCGAATGTTGTTTCTCCGGGAACAATTCCCGAGGTCCTCTGCGGGCACCTGTAGGTCCACATGTTGTTCATGTAGTCGAAGGACCTCTTGTTAAAGGTGAGCCAGCTCCTCGCTGCGGGCATTGCCAGCGTCTTCCACCGCGGCCACTCGTTCCCCCAGTCCATCAATGTCCATACGGATTTCTCGCTGCTCACCAGCTATGTCCTGTTTCAGCGCCTGGAAATCGTCCCGCAGGGTATTGAAGAGTGACTCCAGGAAGGTCCTTGTGATGGGCGCTTCTCCGTCCTCTCGTTGTGTCGCCGTGGAGTCGGCTGGAGGCTAAGGGGGCGCCTGAGTTTTCCCTCCTTTTGGGGTGGTCTTGCTGAGCATATCTTTTATAGTGCGGTTGCCCCTGCGTTCTACGTTAGCCCTGCCGCTCCCGGTCGGAGGGACCTCCCGGACAGCAGGGTCTCGCGTCGACACCGCCAGGGGGGTTATCTCGGGGTAAATCTGGCTCGAGTGAAAGGCTCAGTGACTCGAGTGTGCTATCTACCGGCTGATTGCTCCCCTTATTTTGTGAGTTCCTCCTGATGCTCCCGGCGGTCTCTGGGCTGCTTCGGTACCGCCGATGCACGTACTCCCAGTCTCGTCGGCCAAAGTTTCAGGGGTTGTTCCGTCCCCTGGGCCTGCTGCTCAGAGTCCCTTGTCTTCGTGCCTGCCGTCGAGTCCCCGGGGCACCCCAGGGTCCCGTCTCAATTGTGTTGTAGGGCTCTGGTGATTAGGGCCGAGCCGGTCTCGCTAGGCCCCACGCCGGGAGCTCGAGTTACGCTCCCCGAGGCCCCACTTCCACTGTGGGCGGAGCTCTAAACTCCGCTCTGGGGCTCTGTGGAGATCTAGTGCTGCCTCGCCTCGCTTCTCAGCTGTCCCCGGGGTCTCCGCTCTGTCGGCCCTTGCCCCTGCCGCGAACAGCCGTCCGCGTCCGCCAATTCAAGACGCTTCAGGCCTGGCGTCTGTCAGGCTCCCGTGCTCCTCCCACCGGGGGCTCGATCTCAAGGCCCCCCGAGCCAGCCCCAAATCCTGCTCCTCACCTCTGCGGGGGTCCCCCTGGTCAGCGCTCCACTGTGTCTCCCGGCCTTCGTGCTGGCTGCTGGAAGGCCCGCCACGGTCTCCGCTCGGGCCCGGGCCGGGGCCTCAGGTAGTGGCCCCCGGGCTCGCCCACCACTACGTCCCTGCCGGATCTGTCTTGGCGGGCTCCTGCACCACTCGCCTGTCGGACCGTCCCGCCTCCACTCCGGCGGTGATCTACCCTCGAGGCATGCAATCCAGGACAGGGGAAACTATGGAGGGCCGGGTCCGAGGAGTGGGTGAAATCTGCGGCCGGGAGGCCCAGCAAGCACCGCCTCTCGACGTGGTCATTCAGGGCGACTCTTGCTGTGGGACCAGGCCAGGCCTCCCCACTCGTGCTCGGCTGCACTTACTGTCAGTATCTGGCAGCTACCTGTGGGCACAGGCTACTTGGGCTTCCGCCGTCCTCTGGCCGCCGTCTGGGGCGGCGGAGACCTCCACGTGGTGTCGGCACCTGCTCAGTCCCTCGGGGGTGCCAGCAAAAACAACCAGGCCCAAAGCCCGGGCCTCAATCTACACGATCCTGCGGCCCGCCAGCCCTGATCGCAATCCCTCGGCTTCTGTCTCGCAAGAGGCGGGGGCACCACCATCCGTCTCACTGTGGCCCACGAGACGCGCTCCTCCCTTCTGTCCCTCACGTTGCAGCGGGCCGGCAAGGCCTGTGTGGTAGTCCGATGGCGATATGGAGTCGGGGCCCCTGCCTTGTGTTGAACCGCTTGGGCTCCCCACTGCTGCCGCTCTTGTTCACCCCCGCTCCACTTACCTCGCAGGTAGGCTGTCGTCCGGTTGTTTCGGCACAGCCTGCCTCCTTGCTGCGGTGTCCGTGTAAGCCGTGCAGGCCCCAAGCCGGGGCTTCAATTTTCGCGGCAGGCCACCTGGGCACATGGTGGCCGCCGCTCCTCTCCGCTGTTGATTTCCCCGGACGGTTGCCGGTGCCCGCCCTTCCAGCGCCGGAGCACTCTGTGTCCGTAGTCTTGTCCGGGCAGTCGGGCAGCCTCTCGCTCTCTCTCTGATGCCCCGTCCTCCGGAGTCGGCTGCTCTCACCGCACCCCTGCCGGCCAGTCCGTGCCTCGGGTTTCCGTAGCCCGTAACATCACTTCTGGGGCAGCAGGTGAGTCCAGGGGTGAGTGTCCACCAAGACTCCTCCTCGGGGTGCAACGCTTCAATTATGGGGGTATTACCAGCGATTATTAGGGCTATAACGGGTTCAGGGCCGGGGAGCCGAAGGAAACCACGTCTGGTCAGCCCGCCATCTTGGCCACGCCCCCCCGCCATCTTGGCCATGCCCCCCGAAAATTAATTTTTAAGATATATTTTATCCGTTCCTCCTAGCACATCTTCCTATGTCTGTCATGAGGAGTTGGGTCTCTCTTTTTTTCTGATCTCATTAAAATGGAACCAATACTATTGTGACATAGTATCTGGACAAAGGAGCAGACCCAGCTAAATAGGGAAATTTTGCAGGACAGTCTTAAATTGGACGGGGCTCTAAAGATTCCTTGGGTTAGGTTTGTTCGTGATTTTATGAATGACTCAGGTCACCCAGAATATAATCCCGACCCAAGATCCATGCAGGCGATCCCCAGAAAGGTCTTAAAGAAGGACGGTCTCCGATTGCTGGACACAGTAAGAGTATCTGGTGAACTTGTAAAGCCTAGTGTTAATCAACATCTGTTAACATTAACTTCCTTAGGAATGGAGCCATGTTTGACATTCGTACCTGGTGTTTATGTTAGACTGTTATTAACCAGGTTCAGGTTAAGCACTGTCCATCGACTCGTGACCTTTCCTAAAATGAACGACTGGTCCCGATCACTGTAATTGTGTCCTTGTGACAATCAATCTGCTCAATCCACTATTCATTTAGTCTTTTTCTATAAATTTTACTTAGAATTAAGGAAAGTGTGGTTAATTCCACTTTTAAATTCTCTGGGTATGAGGCAATGTCACCCAGCATTAATTAAAGTTCAGTTCCTGGAGAATGAACACATACCATGGAGGCTAGCTGTGTTTTTGAAGAGAGTGCTCCACCTAAGAAAAAGTTTTATTACTGATGAATGTATATTTAATTATTTTTTAACTTCAAAATGTTTTTATCTATTGTTTTTAACTTATGTAAATTAATGTAATAATGGTCTATTATATGTGCTTTTATGATTGTTAAAAAACAGTCGAATAAAGCTTTCCTTGCTTGCTTGCGTACAAGTATTATCATCTCTTATCTCCGGGTCTACCTCGAGGGACGCTCAACACCAGTGCTCTTGGGGTTCTTATTTAAAGGGCGCAGGGTCCCTGGGGAAGTTTAGTGCTGCGACTGTCAGTATTGGCGCGCATCCCTCGCCTGGGAGCAGGAAGGGGTGGATGGTCACAGCAGACAGTGGGGTTTATTTACAAACCCCATGCCCAGCCGGTACTTCATTTTTTACCATATTAAAAGGGACGCACAGGCGCTGGGGCTTGTAAATAAGCCCCAGTGTTTGTGTGAAGCCCTCTCACTGCCAGGAAAGAAGGAGGCACAGCTGCTGCCAGGTTGTTATTTGCACGGAGTGTGTGGGGCACAGGAGGGGGCATCCACTATTCCAACCCACACATCAGAGCAATTATTTGTTTTCTCCACTGAGTAGCTGGAGAGATTTCCTTTTCTGTAAGACTAAGGTGAAGAGCAGAAGATGCAAACCTCTGTCATTGAATACTGTGACATGGCAGGAAAACTGATGACATGAAAAAAGGCGGATAATACACACTTGTCAATGCTGGGCTCTCTTGTACCATGAAGTCCTCCTCACACTGTGAAGACACAGTGGCATGATTATGAGACTGTCCTCAAGGGTAAAACATAAACACATTTTGGATAGCCGCACCACTAGATTTTGGATGTACATTCATTATGCCCCAGATATATTTATAGTCAACCTCCCTCCCTCCATGGGGTCCAAGAAGATGCTCTCTAGGTGACACCGCCCGTAGGCTTTAGTATCTTTTTATGTGTCTTTTACACCCACAAGATCAGACCTTCTGTGCAAGATTGAGTGAAATTACACATATGACCTTTTTAATGCAGCAAATCAACCAAGCATCGCATTTTGTACTAGAGAAGTATTGAAAAGCAAACACGAGTGTACAGCTTTGTAGACTCTATTGCTGCGAGTGCAAAAGTCAGTAAACTCACTGACATACACAATTCACATTAACGAGGGGTAACCAAAAATAATTGACTAAGTGAGAAAGCATACTGCTGTAGATGGAATATCTACTTTAAAAATAAATCTTGAGAACTCTTAAGTCATATTGGAACTGACGTCCCCAAAGTAGCCAGCTTGCATGCCTCCGTCCCACCAAAGATCAGCTGAAATTCATTATCACACAAATCGACGCATAAGAACCCTAGACAACAAGTGCAAGATTATCTGACAGTCCGAGGATACTCCACGCCACAGAACTTTTAGGACAAAAATTAGACAAAACATAGCTGTAACATCACTGAAAAAAAGATATATGGATGAATATTGAGGAAAAAGCAGGGGATGAGATGGAAATAAACAAGATAAGAATTAAAAGGAATTAAAACAGCCAGATGCAGGGTACATATGAAGTATTATGTCCTAGGTCACAATACATATGCCATTATCCGAAGATGTACTTGGAGAACTAATTAGTCTCTTCAACATTCATGAATTTGAAAGAGATGTTTCAAATTAGTAAACCAATATGAATAATGAGCACTATATTGGTACTATTCATCAAGAAGAAAGGTAGTGTGATCATAGGCTGCCAGATGGAAGAAGCGTGTAATACATTTTCCAGAGTCCAAAATTTGAACCAGTCCTGGGGAAGACTACTATATGTGATGCAGTCGAAACCTCAGTATCATGATCAAATTAGTTTAGAGTGGAAGGTTGAAAAAATCCCAGACTTACATCAACACATTTGTTTTATCTAACCATATTGGGCAAGGAGTGAACCCAATTAATTAGATGTATTTGGTTAGCTTATGTGGGTTGTCCAATATAATTGAGTGACAAAGAATGACAAGAGACTGTGTTGCATATTGGGCTACATGTGACAAATAGACCCTTAATTACTCAAGGTTGTGCTGGCGCTCACATGATGCAACGCAACAAACTTTAGCACTGAACTCACAAGTCTTTCAAATTGCTAGTACATTTACAGTATGTTTTGTGGTGTATTTCATCCCACAAGTACCCGAGTAAAACTTAACTAAATAAGGGCCACAGTAATAATGTACATAGATAAAATTGTGTCTCTTCAAGAAATATGAAAGAATGTGAGAGGAGTTGGCCTGATGGCTAGGGCGGTCGACTTCGAATCTGGGGAACCAGGATCGCGTCTCGGCAATGACACTGAACATCCTATGATTCTGGGCAATCACTTCATCTCCCCGTGCCTAACAACAACAAAATAATGAATGTGTCCTCATGTAACGCAACTGGTGCTATGTAAAGTGCTCTGATACCTTCGGGTCAAGTTTGCGCTATATAAAACTCTGTTAAAAAAAGAAAATGCATTAAAAGCATTTTTGTAATGATGTATTTGTAGGTCAGAGAGTTCTCTTTATTATCATCTATAAATTATACCAGGAAGGGTGGCAGTAAATATATATATAGATAGCCACTTGGGCTGCATGCATAAGAGCACAAATAAAGTTCAAAAGAATCAGAGAAAATCAATAGTTTGATATTTATAAAAAAACCCACTACAACTTTGGAACCTGAGTGACCAGCTACTCCGAGCAACATCCTCAACAACTCTGCTGACATTGGTAGAGATGATAGCCACAAAATACTCATAGACTTAGAGAATCGTCAATGAAATTAACCCAATGCAATCTGTCCCGGTTGAAGAAACAGAGTAAAGGCCCAGTGCTTGGCCATTGCTGGGTCTCCTTCAGATAGTGAACATCCTCTACAACTCTAAAATAAGCAGCAGTCACGTCTTGTCTCAGAAAAAGTGTGAACGACCACATCACCCCGTTTAACTGCCATCCCATATTAATCCTTCCTCAGTCACAGACATAACATGAAATCCAACATGAAATCCAATCATAAAGCAACTCTAACACATACTAGAATAGAGTCAACTACTTAGAGACATCCAGGACAATGATCAGGGAATAGCACAGGATCAACTGTGGCATTTGGGTAAAGAGGACCTGTGTAAAACCAGAGATCAGTGCCACTGTACCATCTTATCCAGCAAGAGCTGTCAGTCAAGTTTGATACACCAGACCAGGTTAGTATACTGGTGGTTTACCTAAATGTTCACAAGGCCTGGCAGGTTAGTCAGCGGTCTTGATCTTTTCATCTTTTTCCAACTGAATGACAATATTGAACTGAGGCTAGATTTCCCCTCTGACAAGCACAGCCTTCACATGAGGAGCACAGACTCACCCTGGCAGCATCTTCTTTAACACCGGTCTCAATTCAATGGCCATCGTTATCAGCAGCCAGTTTACAGGGTTTCAAATGTGCACTGATGACAAAATAAATGCTCATCCAATTTGGCAAATATCATATGATCCTGCAGAATTCCACAGAAGGCCACTCCCAGGCCCAAGAGTGGATATGAGGCAACTGGATTTTATTAAACTGCAACAAATATAGGATACAGCTCGTGGGTCCAACATCCACCACAGCGCATTCAAATTGCCCTCCATCCTGGGAACTATCTAAAGCCAGTACCCTCCAAAGTCACATGCTACTAAAGGTGCTGTTGAGTGGATCTGTCTTGAAGAAATATTGCATCAGTTTTTGCCTTTTATTTTTGGGACTAGTACGAACCGTACATCACTCAGTACATAACAATGGTTCTGCCCCGAGAGGCAGAGCTAGTGCTTCCTCCTTTTTTAGGCAGCTTAGACTGGTGCGAGATGGTCCTCTTCTTTAAGCCCCAGCTAGCTTCTAGCCGCCCAAAATCAAGTAGGCCCTTCATATTTTCGTTCAGCCAAGATTCTCTCTGACAAAAGAAAAAATATGCACCTCCCTCTTCCTGCAACTAACAGAATGATGTGAGGTGCATGAATTTATGGGCATCAGCTGCAGCAACATTAGAGACCATATATTACACAGTGATCTTACACTTTGAACATTACGCAAAACGTATTTATTCTCCAACTTACACAATTTAACCTAGATCACCTCTTGCGTAAACGCCTGCTGGACACAACATGTTACTTGGTTGTGAGATCATGTTAATCTTCTCACCCAGTTAAACATGTGAGGGCAGAAACTCTCAACCATAATATAGATAATTTGTCACTCTTCTCATCAAGGAAATAAGAATATTTTAAACCACCTCTCGTTACACCAAAGGGGTCTATGTACAAGGGAAATCTGTCCTAAATGTATGTTTACAACCACATTTATCCTAGTTAAGCCGCTAGGAATTCACAAAGGCCTTGCTGGCAAGCATAAGCCCATTTACATGCCCATAGATCTCTGACACAAGTTCTGAATTCTCCCACTCCAAAAATTAAAATCAATGGGTGCGAATAGGATTTATGAAGATGTGGTTAGAGTTGGACGTTTGTGAATGCCCACAAACATACCTGTTTATTAGTTTCTACTCTGCAAAGGTCAGAGATTTACTCCAGTCAAGTGCTGGCTGCACTCCCCTTCTAGAGTGGAAAGGGGAACGGATCACCCCCAGATTTCCTAGGGTGATAGGGAAAGGGGTTCTCCATGTGGAAAAATATTTTTCTATGGATAAGAAAAAAGCACACAAAATATGGATTTTACCAGAGGAGCATATTCACCTTGTGCAGATCTCTCTGCTATGGAGACCTTCACGCAGAAGGAATCGGGTACTACTGGGAATGCCACATGACATTCCCAGGAATAAACATGGAGACCTGCACTTGGCTCGGCTTCTCATGCATGTTCTTGAAAAAGTTTGTAAATAAAAGAAAGTTTATGAATCAGACTCGGTGAGCACTGATCTCCTCCTACATGACTCTGTTGAATTCTAAACTAAGAAAGGCTTCCTAGCTCTTCTGAAGGGAAATAGTTAAAATTATGTGACAGACTAAGGTACATATAAGCAGAATCTAGGCATAGACTGGAGTTATGATTTTCCATACTTCTTTTAGTGCAGCCATACCAGTCTAGCCTCGGTCAAGGCTTTCCCAACAGATGACATTTTATGTAATCTTTGAAAGGGAACTTACTCAAGAAACTGTGGGCCATTTTAGCAAGAACCTCGTTAAAATTATCGCCGTTTTAGCGGCCGGAAACTGACACTAAAACAGCGATAATGGGCTTGCCAATATGCGTTATAGAATTCCAATAGAAGCCTAGGTTAGATGTGCAGGACATTTAACCTGGGCTTCTATTGGAATTCTATAACACACATTAGCAAGCCAATTATCGCCGTTTTAGCGGCAGTTACCTACCGATAAAACACCGATAATTTTAACGAGGTTCTTGATAATATGCCCCTATATTTTTAGCATGTGACTATCAGGGGTCTCCAAGTCAGGACTACCTGAAATTAACATAGAGGGAGGAGTAAGAAGCTCTTCTTGCATCCTTCAAGTCACCTGCCTAAATCAGCAGTCTCTCGCTTCTGGCACTCTATGCCCAGAGACCATAGTCACACTCTAAGACAGTCTATCCAATCCGTAAAATCTCAACAGTACACATGGATAGTGCATGACTCAGTACTCTACAGCCAATCATAATCAATCTTAACCCCTTTAAAATCATTCATGTGACATAAATCTCTCACAACCGGGATCTCAAGCCATAAAGCACAGTCTGAGCGGCATAGACTCACACCTGTATCCATAAACCATGTCCGTATATTACTCATACCTTACTTATGCAACATACATCTTCATATTAAGTGAATTTCTACTGTCCCCAATAATGTGCCTCTAACTACCTAAGGGGCTGCATACCCACAAATGTATTTTGTTATGTCATGCAAATTTGTAGAGCGCACAATCATCCGGGTAGTGCAAAGCAGACGTGAGTCCAGCCATAATTAGGGCCTAATGGGACTGCTCGAAATGCCAGGTGTTCAACTTCATGTGACATTCAAGAAGTGAAGAGGAGGCTCTTATGTGAGGTGACAGGTCATTCCACGTTTTAGGAGAGATGAAGGAGAAGGCTTGATCACTGAACCTAGTTTTCTCTATGCATGGAATGTGTGCAAGTAGGAGTCCCAAGGACCACAGGTTTGTATAAGCAGATGCAATTGCTGAGGTATGCTGGGCCACTGTTATATAGTGCCGGGAACATGTGGGTGAGGAGTTTGAATTGTGCTCGTTTGTGTTTTGGGAGCCATTGTAACTCCTTCAGGTGTGGTGTAATGTAAGTACGGCTTGGGAGGATGTGAGTGATTCCGGCAGCTGAGTTCTGGATGGTCTGTAGGCTTCTGATGAATTCTTTGTTGATCCCAGCATAGATGGAGTTCCCATAGTCCAGCTTGCTTGTGACCTGAGCATGTGTGACAGTCATATCGAGTTTGCTGTAGATGATGATCCTGAGGTTCTTGGCATGAGTGGTGGGGGTGGATGTCAGCCTTAGTTCTGTTTGACACCCGGTGGAGTCCCAGGGTGAAGTGCTCTTCTCCAAGATTATGGGTGTTCAGGTTTAGACAGATGGTCTTCATTCAGTGGGGGATTTCAGTCATGCAGGCATTAAACCTGGTCTGGGTACTGAGTGTTTAGTCCATGAGGGAGGGAATGAGTTGCATGTCATCAGCATAGGAAAGGACGTTGATATCGTGAAAGCTGATGATGCTGGTAAGAGGGATTATGTACGCATTGAAGAGGGTCAGGCTCAGGGAGGATCCCTACGGAATTCCACAGATGGGATGGCAGGCATTCGAGGTTTTCGCTGCAAGGCTGACTGTCTGCGTCTTTCAGTCAGGTAGGAGCAGATCCATCAAAGTGCATGTTCTTGGATTCCAATGTTATGTATACGTTGGAGGAGGATGGCGTGGGAAACTGCACCAACTGATCCGGATAGGTCCAGGAGGAAGAGGGCTACCGTATCTCCTCTGTCCAGAGTCAAGACATCTGTGGAGGTCATTAGAACAGTTTCCATGCCATGGTAAGGTCTGAAACCAGACTCAATGGAAGAGGAGTGGGTGATCGTTGAGGTATTCAGTGAGGTGTCTGTTGATGATTTCCTGTAAGACCTGGCTGGGAATGATAGCAGGGAGATTGGTTTGTAGTTGGAGAGCATTGAAGTGTCAGCGGAGGATTTCTTTAGCAACTGGAGGGCAGTCCAGTGTTTCCAAGCATCTGGAAAGGTTGCGGAAGGGATATAGGCATTCTAAATGGGTGTGAGAATGGTGCTGATGGGCCACAGTCCTCTGGAATAGGTGTGGAGGGGGCAGGGTTCCGATAGGGCACATGAGCTGATGGACATCATGGTGGTGACAGTTTCTTCTTGGCTGATGATGGGCCATGATTGGCCATGTTGATAGCATTAGTTCTTTGGATAAAAACAGTAGGTGTTTGGCAAGGTCTGTCCGGTCCGTTTGCAGGTTGAAGTTGGTGTAAATGGCAGTGATGTTGTTGCTGAAGCATTGAGAGAGATTGTTGCATGGTTCCTGTCAGAGAATGATTAAATTAGGGGTTGCCGCTTGTGAAGCTAAATTCTTCACAATGGCAAATATATCTTTGATTTTATTGGTGCTGGCTTTAATGCAGTCCACCAGAGGGGCACATTTGGTGGTGTGGATCATTTGATGCGAAGCTCTCAGGGCAGATTTGAATGCGCTCATGTCTGTATTGTCCTCCTTTATTCACCATTTGCACTCCAGTTGTTTGCAGTGGCGTTTCATCAGTCTGAGTTCCTCCATGTACCAATTGGCCTGGGGTCTAGATTTTGTTGTTTTGCTGTGTTTGAAGTGGGACAGAGTTGGAACAAAAGATGATCCAATTTTTGCATTTTTTTATGGTTTTGGAGAGGCTGTTGCTGTGTTCGGATGGGTTGGAGTAAGTGATACTGTTCTAGTTTTGCAGGCTGGTCTGGGGTGGTGCATGCACATAGGACTTGGATGGGGATGCTGAGCTTGGACTAGTGTGGGCTTGTATACTCTGATTTAGTTGAATGTGCTGAAAATAAGGTCCAAGAGGTGTCCGATAATGTAGGTAGGCCCCTTTACTTATTGGGTAAACCCCAAGCTTCCAAGATCTTTGATGAGTGCTTTTGATTTGGGATCAGCTTGGTCTACCAGATAGAAGTTCAGTTCTATGAGTGGTGAAGCAGGGCCTAGTTTCACCCCAGGCCCATTCTGTCCACATCTGAAGCATAAGAGTCTCTATTGTACCTGCCAGCCCATAGACACGGTTGTGTTAACATTATCCACACTGCCTTGAGTGTATACAGCGGCAGTAGGCCCAGTGCCCTCTTGTATACTCAGATGTATCTCTCCTATAACCTCTTCATGTACATCTTTCTGAACATCAAGATGTAGCAATAATAGGATGCGTCTGTCAGTTAGAAGAACAAAATTGGCTAAGACTAAGGAGTGGGGGCCAACGGGGCCAACTGGGACTTTCCACAGCTTTAGAAATTACAAGTGACCTCTAACCTTTTGTAATCTTCTGCTTTCTTAAAAAGTTTCCGAGAAGTGACGCAAATCATTTTCAATAAATGTTCAATTTCATTATGATTTACAGACAAACATCAATTGACCTTTTGGTAAACTTTTGTCCAGTAGTGTCACTTCTGTGTTTCTAATATTTCCAAGAAGTGGCCAAAGAACTACGGTCAAAAACACCTGCTAATGTTTTGATTCTGTGGTCAATAGTTCTTCATTAAAAGAGTATAAAAGAGCTGCCCTCAGTCCATTCGACGGACCACCTCGCACAAGTGAACCCAGGGGTCATTACGCCTGTGTGTTATCCCTTAGCCATCTTATCTAACATCTTTGGCTGAGGTTATAATGCTTATTGTATTTTGAAATTAATTTTCTCTCTCTCTCTCTTACTTTCCTTTGTTTTGCCATGATTTTAGAACTTACTAGATTGCAGGTTTTTGATCTTCATCTAAAATGAGTCTTTGACACTTGTTACTTACTAGATTGCTTAGAGATATTTTTGACTAGAGATGTGTCTCTTTTTATTGTTTAAATTGTTTTTGAATAAACTGTGCCACTCTTACTCAGTTCCTGCATCTTAAATGTGTTTCCTTATTTTAGATAGCCCACCCCTGCTCAAATTAAGGTGGAATAACACCACCCTAAAATCACCCTCCAACAGTGGATGTAATTACTGGTGTGAGGGTGAGTGGTGCAACAGAGTCTGTAATGATATCGGTTAAGTTGGTGAATGGTCACGGCGGTCTGTAGATGAGAGTGCCACTTAGTGATAAGTTTGTTGTAACATGGAGATTGATAAACAGGTGTTCCTTAAACAAGGTCAAGGTGCACCACTTCAAAATTTGCAAAAACTGATAACTTTGATGAGGTTAACAGCAATAATCACATTAGTTGTTACTTGTGTTCTTTAAGAGTTCTTTTATTAAGTTCAGTTGAGAGTGAAAAAACACACACAGGAGCTACAGCCGACGCGTTTCGTCCTCTTGGGACTTCTTCAGGGCTGTTTACAAAAGAATGACAATATACAAAAACATACAATTAAAATGTACATTAAAAACAGAAGAAATTTTGCTCATTCAGAAAATGCCAGGCTTCATAAACAATACATTGTAAGATTAAAAAACTAGTGCAAGGATTATATACAAATTGCCAACAATAATTATAAATAAATGACTTGATTAAGTGAAAGGACGCATTTTGAAATTATTCTCAAATAAAGTCAACATATTCTGGGTGATTGCATATTGTTCTCCATATAGGTCTATCCCTCTTACGTCCGTTACCCTCACCTCTAAGAATTATAGAACATCCTATATATCTATAAGGAAGTGGAAACCCCAGCATACAGAGGTTAACAGGAAGGGGTAATCAACAACTGTTGAACAAGAATATGTAGCGCTAAAATGAAAAACATACCAAAATCAAAGTTAAGAAAGTGTTCTTATGTCTTCTCCCGTGGTTATTTGGGTACGTGGATATATCCGTAACGTTTTTCTGTGCTCAAAGGGGCATCTAGAAATGATTGATGGAAAAACATTAGTGAGCGGTCTAGTGACAGCCAACTTAACCGAAGAGCACTCTAAGAAACTCGGAAGCTTCCAATAACTATGAATGGTTGCGAGTGAAACCTATGACCTACCCTGTTCAACAAATAGTTCTCTGTGGAGGAATCTGGTCTGTCAGAGCCGTTCTTGTTATTAGGCGGTATATATCTGTTTGTAGTCACGTTCTGCCAATACACTCATAGAAAGGTATTTCAATATTGTGCATATAATTCTCCTATAGGACAAACAAAGTTTTTTAGAAATTCTCCTCAGTAACAGCTCCACAGAAGTAATGCGTTTGCGATTTATAAGGAGGAAAAGCTAGTCGAAGAACTAAGGGCAACGGACATGAATACTTCCATGATATTTTTCTCATGCTGGTCATAATCAACCATTAGAGTAGACTAGCCAGTTCTTTACATATAAGCAATGATCAGAAACACATCACTTACATCAAAATATGGATGATAGTCCAAATAGAGCTGGAACCAGGGTAGTAGGCATGGGATGAAGGTTCTGTCTGACTATCTAAAACAAGACAAGGGGGGAGGATAAGGATGAACATTGTTATAAACTAAGCGTACAGGACAATGACCTGGGATACCTTCCCCTGGCCATTCCTATCTATAGTGCCATTGTGAGGCAAAGCATTTTATAACTGCTCACTACTATCTATGGTGCCATTGTAGGCAGCACCTTTTACAATATATGTACACCAAACATCAAGATGTGTGCTTGGTAGTTTATCTTACCTATTATTGTTAGCTTGTTTGTAGGGGAAATGTATATTAATCCTCCTGCTTGGGCACTCTAAGCAGATTATAGAAGGAAAAAGAAGGAAGAGAAACAGGGTTTCAATTAAAGAAGTGACCCCAAAAAAACTTCATTTTTTAAAAACCAATCTCTCTTTATATGGGAGCCCTTTAGTTAAATCTGCTTAATTTAAGTAAGCAAAAAAGTTAATTAAGCCAAAAGTCCCCATTAGCTAAAATTGAAGAACTAACATAATTATTTGCCCAGGATTCTCATTTAAAAAACCCCAAGTTCTAATAAACCCCTGTTTTATCTATTTGATTGTCCCTCTTACCTTAATAAAGTGAGCTAAAGCATCCCCTGGTTCCTAGATCAGCATGCAATACAACGTCCTCCTCCGTCAGGTAGCAGCAGACTACTGATACATTTTAACTCAGTTTATATACTAGCTTAGATTGGTCCTAATAGATAACACCTGGTTTGAATCACTAAATGAATTGACAATTACCAAGGCGGCCATGTCATGTAAGTACCCGATTTCCATTTTTGCAATGTTGTGTGAAGCTTACGGATATATCCACGTACCCAAATAACCACGGGAGAAGACATAAGAACACTTTCTTATCTTTGATTTTGGTATGTTTTTCATTTTAGCGCTACATATTCTTGTTCAACAGTTGTTGATTACCCCTTCCTGTTAACCTCTGTATGCTGGGGTTTCCACTTCCTTATAGATATATAGGATGTTCTATAATTTTTAGAGGTGAGGGTAACAGACGTAAGAGGGATAGACCTATATGGAGAACAATATGCAATCACCCAGAATATGTTGACTTTATTTGAGAATAATTTCAAAATGCGTCCTTTCACTTAATCAAGTCATTTATTTATAATTATTGTTGGCAATTTGTATATAATCCTTGCACTAGTTTTTTAATCTTACAATGTATTGTTTATGAAGCCTGGCATTTTCTGAATGAGCAAAATTTCTTCTGTTTTTAATGTACATTTTAATTGTATGTTTTTGTATATTGTCATTTTTTTGTAAACAGCCCTGAAGAAGTCCCAAGAGGACGAAACGCGTCCGCTGTAGCTCCTGTGTGTGTTTTTTCACTCTCAACTGAACTTAATAAAAGAACTCTTAAAGAACACAAGTAACAACTAATGTGATTATTGCTGTTAACCTCATCAAAGTTATCAGTTTTTGCAAATTTTGAAGTGGTGCACCTTGACCTTGTTTAAAGTATTTCATAGTTCATGTTTTGAACCAACATCAGTTCAGTTCAGTTCAAAATCTTTATTCGATTGTAGGTTTTACAATCATAAAAGTACAATTTATAAGCACACAATTAAAAACATTACAAACAATTCATTTCAAGTTGCCAATAATGACACAATATACAGTACAATATATCAAACAATATGAGCATGGGCAATATGTGATTAAAAATATAAATAACTGTAATCTTAAAAAGCACCTAAAATTTTTGCAGCGTGGTTAGCCATCCATGCTTTTCCTGAAGCAAATGGCTTTTTAAAAAAAGTTACATACAAATAAAGTGCAATCGCTACTCAGTAGTTGTAAGTAATAAAGTGCGGGTTTAATTTGTGTGAAACTCAATTTTTTAAGGCACGGTTTAAGGTATAATTTCCGTGGGGTAGAGTAATAGGGGCAGATAAAAAGGAAGTGTGCCAGATCTTGAGGAGACTTTCCGTCGCAGCCACAAGCTGGCAACACTTCGCCCCGTTGAGCACCACTTGGGACTGCCAATAAAAGATGATAGAGGTCAAAGCGGAACCTTGTTAACAGAAACCGTTCATAGCTAGACATAGGCCATGTCAGGTAAGGTTCCATTTGCAAACATGTTTTTAATAATAGGTGTTTCCTAACACTGACCTTCTGTATCTCAACCTCTTCTCTGTCGGTACATCTTAACAGTAATATAGCATTCTTAACCGAGCTCACATCAGATTTTGTAATTGAGTTTGGGGCATAGAACAGATCCTGTCGGTCAATTGCCGTTAGGCTGTCCTTTATGTACTTCACCCACGGTACCTTAAACCTCCCATCTAGCTGTAAAGCTTCTTTCAGTAGGGCATGTGTTAATGGAATATCGTTATTCAGCCAGCAGTTCAACCAGCATATGACTGGGCTTACTGCTATTCTGCCGCCTAAGTAGGGGATCCCCAGCTCCTCATGTACCGAATAGTTCCCAATACCCCTGGGCAGTCTCAAAGTCTTTTTTAGGAAGTTATTTTCTGTAACCTCTAGGTCTTTAATCTTACGGTAGCCCCAGAGCTCACTCCCATAGCAGGCAACAGCAACGCTTTTTGCCTGGTACAGTTTAAGCAATGCGGCCAACGGGCAATTGCCGATTTTTTTTGCAAATCCAAGGATGGCCGCATTGACCCTTGTTGTTTCTCCCTTCTTCTTGGAGACTGCTGGGCCCCATGATAACTTGTGATCTAGCAGGACCCCGAGGTAAGAGAAGGAGTTGGTTGATGGAATTTTCTCCCCATTTATACTGAAATAGTCAGTTTTCAAAACACCCTTACCTGCTTTCATAACATAAGACTTGGAGTTATTTATGCTTAAACCACGTGACTCCATGAATTTGTGGAAGGAGTTTAATAGTTTCTGGAGACCGATTGCTGTTCTAGAAATAAGAACAGCATCGTCGGCGTAGAGTAATACAGGTACCCCTTTGCGCTCAACTAAGGGGTAATCTGCTTCTACGTTTAGAAGAAATTCCTCCAGTTCGTTAATATACAGGTTGAATAAAAATGGGGCCAAGATACAGCCTTGTCGGACACCCCGGTTTATTTTAAATTCGTCCGTTACATTAAGGCAGTGGTTCCCAAACTTTTTTAACCCGTGGCTCCCTTGAACTAATTGGCAGTTGGCCGTGGCTCCCCACCATTTTTTACCGGTGGGCGGGTGGGAAAAGAAAGAAAGAAAATGGGGCTTTGCTTGTTACAAAAGAAGCCTGTGCGCGGCGTTTGTGTGTTTATTCATACATGAGTGTGCGTGTGATCATGTTTGTTTTTATAGCGCACTATTACTCTGGTGTTCTGGCGCTCTGCACTTCTGACATCGCTGCACAGGGGGCCTAAAGTCTAAAAGTCAAAAGCACTTGGCAAGGGCTACGTCTGTGAAAACACAAACCATTGTACCCGCATTAAGCAGGTGGCATTTGTAACTCCCCTGTACTTTGCATATCTTGCGCTGGATAAGCTGCAATACGTTCACCCTGCATTCAGGCCCTGGTAGGGCCTCAAAAAGACGCATAATATACACACGGCCAGATGCTATCTTGCCCACATTTCTTTCACAGCTCATTGGCAGTTGAAAGAGTTGATTACATTTTTATTAAATGGTTAGAAGTGCCAGGCGCCAAAATGCGGGATTATGGGCATCATCTTTTGCCTTTGAGTAAGAAGTGCCTGGATCATTATTCGCAGGCGGGCCTCACAGCTATGTCTGGGGCTTTAAGGCCCCGGGAAGAAGGGGCCCCTCCCCAGGGTTTAGCAGCCACAGTGGATGTGGGCCTCTTCACCTAATCCTCGCAGCGCTACACATGCCTGTGAGAATCCCTTCTCCGGGCCTCGCAGTGCTGCAGCATTGGTGTGAGGCAGAAGACGGGGAAATACTTTTGTGAGACCCCATGTTGGTGGGCTGAGCGCGGGGCCCTGGGCAGCTGCCCATGCTACCCATGCCTAGCGCCGACCCTGCGCCTAGTAACAATGGGGCAGATTTATGAAGGCCTTGCGCCGCCGGTGCGTCATTTTTAACATGGGAAAAAGTGACGCACCGGCGGAGCAAGGCCTTCATAAATTTGCCCCTATATATTAACAAATACAGGAAACACCCTTCTCCCCACCGCTTACCTCTTGTCCTGCTGATCGCATTCCTGGCTCTGCAAGGCTGGAAATCCAATCTCAGTCACGGGTACTGCAATTTCTCCCCACGGGGTCAGGAAGGAGTGTTAGGACAAGGAGATGACCTGTGCGTAGAGCGGTTCACCGAGCTAATGCGGTATCTCACTGCCCTAAGATTGTGGCCAGGCAGAGAAAAACAAAGTGGCCAAGTGCAATGTTGCCTTAAAATATACCTCAGTAGAGACCGAGGCTCAGGGTTAACATGCACATAAAGCCCGTGCTGAGTAACAAGGCCCAAGGGGAGGGGGAATATTATGGCGAGAAACTTTCAGCTTGACTGGGTTGCAGCTACTTGAAAATAAATCATTCTAAATTGGGCAGAATTATGGCATTTAGTGTAAGCAAACAGCAGTACCACTGAGGCTGAAAACCGCTCTTCAGGCTCAGGTGCGTGTGATATTGAGGCAGAGATGGAACCCGTTCCTTGGGCTCTGGCTGCACGCAAAATTGGGGCTTTTGAATTTTTGGCGGCCCATACAACAATGCAGGCAAGAGATACATGTGGGGTAGATAGCGTCTGAAACTCGCTCCCTGGGCTGCTGCTCCAGTTGCAGGAAGGTAGGTGAGGGTGGCCACATGTCCAAGGAAAACAGAGCAGGGCTCAGTACTGGCTGGCTCCGACGAGTAGCTGAGTCCTGTGAGCGCTGTTTGTGCACCCGCCGCCGCCGTAATGCTCTGGGGCAGGGCAACCTATTCATCGAGGAGGCGGGGGGCGAAAGTGACACATGCTTAGTGTGACTTTCACACTTCCTTGCCCACATCGTGCGCGGCGCCCCTGGCTCCTGATAACGGCGCACCAGGGCGCCGCGGCGCACAGTTTGGGAACCATGGCATTAAGGTCTTGGGAGTAACGGACGTTCGCTCTTGTATCTGTATGCAGATCAGCGAGGAAGTTGACAAGGTTCCTCTCTACACCCATTCTCAGCAAAGTAGCCCATAATAGGCTTCTATCTACACAGTCAAAAGCGGACGATAGGTCCATAAATGCCATGTAGACAGTGCCTTGTCTCGCCAGTGTATACTTGCTTAGGATAAGGTATAGGTTCAGGCACTGCGTAATGGTCGAATGACCTGGTCTGAACCCGTATTGTATGGGTGAAAGGATATTATTATCTTTAGCCCAAGTAGATAACCTGTTAAGAATTACACCCCCCACCACTTTAACTACTGAATTTATTAAAGAGATTGGCCTGTAACATAACGGGCTACTGCGATCGCCCTTCTTAAAAATGGGGACTATAGTCGAAAGACCCCAAATTTTTGGGCATCCTGAAGTCACCGCTGCGTTTATTACAGCCGTGAGAACCGGAGCCCAGAAAGGGATGCTAGACTTAAACAGGTCCGGCGGCAATCCATCCGGACCCGGGGCCTTGTTGGTGGTTAGACCCTGTATTCCCCTAACAGTCTCTTGTACTGTGAAACACAGTGGAGTCGCAGTTGAAGTTAAAAGATCATAGTCTTCCCGATGCTCATTACTCTTGAAAGTTGTGCTGAAATGGGACACCCACTCCCCCTCTGGGATGTTTGTTCCAAGGGCTGTGTCGTTTGGATTATCAAACATAGGTTTGTTAATTATTTGCCAGAACTTGCTGCTGTTCCCCAACACTGATGGGTCTAAAAGGGATTCAATAACGTTCGCCTTAATTTCCTTTTTTCTAATGGCTATTGCTTTTCTATAGGCCAAACGGAGATTTTTTATCAGGTCACAATCTCTGGGTTTAGTTTTTAATGCGTATTTCAGATCCCTACTTGCCTTTGAGCAGTTGTGATCAAACCATTTGGAATTATTCTCACTATGACCCTTTGTTGGCGCTGTGAGCATGGAGCCAATTTTAGAGACCAGCCCCTCGAACCTAGACAAAATGTTCGAGGGGATTGAATCAGACGAAAGGCAAACAGACAGCTCCTCTTCACTTGCGCTGGTTATTTTAGTATACAGGGTATCTTGGTTTACCATTGACCATTTAATGCGATGCCTGCCGTTTACGCACCATAGCGTGCCATGATCAATGCGTGACTGTCGTTTTGCAAGTAATGGTCCGCCCAGGTTTATAACAAGGGGATTATGATCACTGTATACACTAGTGAGAATAGTAAAGTGCGAGACCCATTGAACAACATCTTGAGATATTAATATGTGATCGATAAAGGATCCCTGCCCGTGCCCTTTAAAGGTTGGGGTGTCAAAGATTTTTGTATCGGGGACCAGCGACATAGCTACAGTCAAGTTGTATTCGTTCACTAAATCGTTTAGGTTCTTACCGCCCCTGCTATGGGAGAAGTGAAAACCTTCCTCATTATTACACCCTAAAGACCCCATTGGCGTACTAGCTGGGTTACCACATGGTTGGACATTAAAATCACCTGCTATCAACAAATACCGTGATACATTGTGAACATTTTTGCTCAAAATATCAGTTAGGGAGGCAATATTACAAGCTTCATTACTACTGTTAGCATTATAAAAGTTAACCAGTGTCAGCACATTCTTGCCATTTTTTATGTCAATCTTCTGTATATTCAGGTTAACATTGTGGCAGTTACTTATATTGCAGCGCAGGCCTATGTTGATAAAGATGGCCAGGCCACCCTTGGCTCTGCCCCTAGTCGAGGCAACCGCTGGGATAGTAAAGCTTAGAAAACCCTCGATATGGACGTTATTATCCTCTATCCAAGTTTCTTGGAGGCATACAATGCTAAATTTTCTAATGAATGTTAGCCATACTGGGTCTCGTAACTTATTTGCCAAGCCTGCAATATTCCATGAGATTAAATTTACACTGTCTTCGGGTGCAGGGCAAATATCAGACTCTCTGATTAATGGGGTAGATGTTGGAGTAGGCAACACTGCGCCTGCTGCCGCCAGACCCGCGGTGCTCAATGCAACTGACTCCCGATACTCGGGTATAGGGACAAATGCCCCACGCTGGGTGTGAGAGTTCTCGATTTTAGAAGGAGAATCCATAGTTAACAATAGTATACTGGGGTGGTTTTCGTGATTACCTGCTGTGCTTTCTGTCTTTTCGGCGCCACTATCGGTGTCACCATTAACTAACCTTGTATCTGATAAGAGTATTGAAGGCACCTCGTTTTCCCCAGAGGACAATATAGGTGGTGCTTTAGGGGGACTACTGTTTTTAACAGCAATTGGTAGAGCAGTGTGTGTAACTTTTACACTGCGACGACACCCCAGCTTCTCAGATGACCTTATGGTGCATGAAGCACTTACCCCACCCCCCGTAACTTCTGCGCTCTTTAAACATCAGTCACAGTCCTCCAGGCCGCTAAAGGCCTCAAACCTGTTAGAGAGCTCTAAGGGCGTAAATGGTAACAAGTTTGACATATTCCCATTAAATCCTGTTTTATGATTAAGAGGTATAGTGTTCCATCCATGTACAACTGGTGGTGGAGCCAGTTGGTGCATGTATACAGGATTCAGAGCAGACTCAATGTTGAGGAACTGGGAAGTGGTGAAGGTATTGTTATTATGATATTGAGGGGGAAAGACAGTGGATCTGGGGTAAAAGTACGTCAGGGGGCGTGGTACTATGCAGTTCTTTTCATTGCCGTATGGCCAATTCAAGATATGATGTACAGCTTTTCTGTCTCTAAAGTTTATAACCACGACATCACCACCAATGTCCTTCGCTCTGCCCCCCAACCAAGACAGGCGCCGGACATGGACTATCTCTCCATTTATCGCAATGGGTTTAGGTCTATAAAGGGAGAGCCAATGCGTTATTTTATTTTTTAGTTGTGAGTAACCCTCTCTTTTACCATTAGGCAGTTCCGGGACCCCAGTAAGTATGACCACGTACGGTAATGCTTCTGGGGGAAGTTCTGTAGGTGGTATCCTAGCCTGGCCCCCTCTTCCCCAATTATTCTCCTTCCCTTCAGGTCTAGGGAGTCTTTCCGGGAGAGTACTAGGTTCCCTAGATGAAATATTGGCGGAAGTGGTTGTGTTACTGGATAGTAATGAAGTGGTAGGTCTACCCTGTACTGCAGTTGGGGCTGTTGATAAAGAATTATTACAGATATTGCCACCATGTGCTTTCGGGGCCACGTTTAAGGGGTTAGAGGCAGCTGGGGTTGCTACAGCTGCCTGGCTATTACTTGTACTAGGTTTAGATGGTGTGGGGCCCACAGTATTTTTTAGGAGGGGTTGGGTTGTTGTGATGACTTGTTGGTGTTGTACTTTAGATTGTCCTTGTAAGCGTACAAAATTCCCTAACACAGTCAAATCCCCCTCGATTTTACCTAGTCTTGACTCCATCCCCTTAAATCTATCTGACAGTGCAAGCATGTAGCTACGTATAATCAACTCAATATTGTCCAGAAGTGACTTGGGGGTGGCGGATTGCAAGTCCTCCTCCGTCTGGATGTAGGTAGTGTCTGATTCTGTGGATGCTTGAGCTGAAGATGTCAGGGGAGTAGGACTAACTGTTATGGCTTGGTTGGTATCAGGAGCCCCCATTGGTATTATAGTAACAGTGTTCATCTTTTTACCGAACTCGGTGTGACTTATTTTGAGCTTATTCACAGTTGTTGTTTTCCTTCTTCTTTTGGGTGGAGGGGGCCCATGCATTTTTTGTGTCACTAGCCTCGAGTTTTTGCCTCTTACAACTTTTCCAGACCTTATTGTGGGAGATATCAGGATCTTAGGGGTGTTATTAAGTTCAATGGTCACTGTTGAAATGGATTGTTGGGTTTGGGTGGGTGACGCTGCCGGAGCTAAACATTCTTGGAGGAGCATAGGTACACTGGGGGTCAGTGAGGTGTTGTCTGCTGGGGTGCTGATCAGATCGTCGTCCAAAGAAACAGACATTATGGGTTCTGAGAATGTTCTGTTTTTAATGCGCTCAATAGAGCGACGGCGATCTGCCCTCCTCTCAGCTAACAAATGCTCCTTATTACCATCTGCGGCTGGTTTGTGAAAGTAGTCGTCCAGTGTTCGATTGGTAATGTTTTTGTCCAACCCCACAAGAGCAGGGCTTGTAGCCGCAGCTGCCATTCAGTGGTAAAGGGTAATGGCAAAGTAGAAACAGAACAGAAACAGTGACTTACGTAATCCTCGTACCAGGACCTCTGGCCCAGCCCAGCCTCTTCTGGCCGATGAGGGCCGTAGAGGGCCCGCCCTTTGCCCGCGCTTGTTCCCGCTCGCGTCCCGCTACGCGGAGGGGGCGTTGATGTTTTAAGCGCCTCCGGGCGCCTTTGCAGATGTCACAGGGAGCGCCCCCGCTATGGCTCTTGGGGGTTGTAGTCCCCCCGCTCAGCGGCCGCTCTGGTGAAGAAGGCGGCGGCGGGGGGGACTCGGTGACAGACTCCCGCTTCTCCTGGCTCTCTAGACTCTGGCTGCGCAAGCACGACAGCACACTCCTCGGCAGGTAGGGTGACGACAAATCTGGGCTCCCACTGTGCTCCGGGGCCGCTGATGTTTTAAGCGCCTCCGGGCGCCTTTGCAGACGTCACAGGGAGCGCCCCCGCTATGGCTCTTGGGGGTTGTAGTCCCCCCGCTCAGCGGCCGCTCTGGTGAAGAAGGCGGCGGCGAGGGGGACTCGGTGACAGACTCCCGCTTCTCCTGGCTCTCTAGACTCTGGCTGCGCAAGCACGACAGCACACTCCTCGGCAGGTAGGGTGACGACAAATCTGGGCTCCCACTGTGCTCCGGGGCCGCTGATGTTTTAAGCGCCTCCGGGCGCCTTTGCAGACGTCACATGGAGCGCCCCCGCTATGGCTCTTGGGGGTTGTAGTCCCCCCGCTCAGCGGCCGCTCTGGTGAAGAAGGCGGCGGCGGGGGGGACTCGGTGACAGACTCCCGCTTCTCCTGGCTCTCTAGACTCTGGCTGCGCAAGCACGACAGCACACTCCTCGGCAGGTAGGGTGACGACAAATCTGTAAGCAAACAAGCATTTACAATGCAATGGTTTTGCCTTTGTTAAAGTTAGAGCAATTAGCATTGCTCTTGACATTATTTTTATTTATGTTTTTTTTAACATAAATAAATGGCATTGTCATTTACAATGCCACTAGCTTTATCTCTCGCAAATGACACACACAAACACACACAGAGCCACCCCACACACACCCCCACACAGAGCCCCCCACACACAGCCACACAGAGCCCCCCACACACACAGCCACACAGAGCCCCCCACACACACAGCCACACAGAGCCCCCCACACACACAGCCACACAGAGCCGCCCACACACACGACTGAAAGTGTGGGAAAGAAAATCAACTTTGAAAAGGTTGGATTTAAAATCGCATTACCAAAATACAGAGTTTGAAGACATCAAATGCATTGTGTTCATTGCGTTTATGCGTGTGAAACCCTGCGTGTGTGCCGACTTATTCATGAAAGGTACTGCGCCTTCTCCGAGACGGTGTACGTTTCCATTCACAACGCCATTCATTCGGGACTCTGCTAAAATGATCAGTTAAATCACTCTCTTCACCCGCCAAGAGCTTTGTTTACCGGTGTGAAGAGTGGCGTTATTTCAATATGTGCCACCTACAGCATGATAGTGTGTAGTTGTGCAGATCACACGTCAAATCCCTGCAGCTGTGGCGTTCTATGGAGGTGAGGATACTGGGCAGTATAGAATGAGACGCAGATTCCGACCAAGCTCACACCGTGAAAGAGCATTATTCTACTCAACCCGATTTGGGGAACTTTCATCCAAAAGTCACCGTCCTCTCGGCACCCGTCTGTTTGTATGTCGCGCGAGCCCCTCTCCTCTCATCAGAGCCTTCGGTACAAAAACACTTTTTATCAGGGGCGGTCTGTTAGACCTCTCTATCCAATACCACCCCACCACCCGGACTTAAAAGTGAAAAAAGTGGCTTTAACTCCAGCTGTCCCACTCACTCCTGAATAAAAAAAAATGCCTGGCAGGTGCGTCTGTATTCTCTCACTCGAAATAAAAAGCAAAGGTCTGAGGGTCGTCTCAGAGCAAGTAACTGGGAAACCTCCCCTTCACCCTACATCACTGCTCAGGGAGGGGCCCGTCCTGCAGTCGGCATTCAACCCCCTGCGGCCACCCCCCGCCTCCCTCTGTCACCGGTTCCGGCTGTTGTACAGGGGTCCCGTCCTGCCCTCGCGTTAAATGTCGCGAGAAGAAAGAAATAAAAGGCATCTGCCAGTGATCGCGCGGCGTTCAGGGCAGCGGGAACTCGAGGCATTCTGGCTGCGCAGGGGGAAAAGGGAGCAACCCATGCCCTCTGCCGTGCGTGGGTTTAGATGACGAAGGTGTGTATTATAGTGACAGTGTTCAATAGGAAAATGAACAAATAAATATCGCTCTAAAAAAACGCATCCAAGTTCCACGAGTGAGCAGCCTATAAATCTGCCGGTGTGCAACAAGTGAGATAAATAAGCCAGCTGTAGTGCCCTTTCCACGTACAGTCGCCCCGCAATTCCCCTACTCCCCAATACAGAAAGTGCCTGCTCTGACGTCATAATGTAAGAAGACGACAAGGGAATCCTCACCCCAAAATTCTGCGCACCCACAACGTAGCTATTCCAGCAGCGACTATCCGAGAGACTAATGCTCACCCAGCCGAAGGTGGCCGGAAGCACCCACAGCACTCGGACACGAACCTCCTGCCCCAGAACACATGAACCCAGAGACTCACAGCCGTGCCCCCCTCCTCGCCCCCGCACTACACCTAGCCACCGAGTACATACACCCAGGGATACCCTGAGGAGGCAAGAAATCTCCGGTGCCTCAGACTTGTCTGTTGTGGGACAACACACCCACACTCAGAGCACCCACCCATGCTGGCCGGTGAACACCCCGCAGACTCCCACCGTCGCGGCACAATCCGCATTCGCCTTCCGTCTCCTGATTTAACCTTCACCTGTCAGTTAAAGTCCGAGGACTCAGGCGCGTGTGGCGGTTGCTTACTTCCGTGGAGTGTGTATCTGCTCTGCCGCAACCTTGGGACGTGTCGCGGCCCTTGTCACCGGCTGGACTCTCATCCGGGCGGGCCCCCGGCGACCCGTCGAGAGCTGCCGGTCGGTGGCTCCAAGTACGGGACCCTGACACGTGCTGCGCAAGAAGCAGTAGTTCCACGGGAGCTGTCTGTGGTGCTGCAAACTGTGACACTGCGTGAGCAGAGGAGCTCGAAACTACGGGCAGACACGGGCCTGACCTGCTAACACGTGTACATTACGGGAAGTGTGTGTGTGAACGCAGATAGTACCACGGACAAGCCTAATCTGTGAAATGTCAGAACCCAACCGAGTACGCGTTTCTACAACTACACCGTGCATGCCACGCCGGACCAAGCAAATAATCCCTGTGTCCGGAATCACCAAACTGCCAAGGTTTGGAAAAAAATATTAAACAGGAACCGCTTTGTGTGTGGTATATTATTTTACAAGTCGTATCCGATGAGAAAAGGCCCCAATCCCAGCTACAACAATGTTCTATTTAAGCAGCCATTTTAAGCAAACCTGGCCTTGACCCGAGGGCGCTCCTTCCGGGTCACTGATTACCGGGCTCCCGCTTTCAAGCCAACATCTGCGCGGGCTGGTGCGCACAGTAGATGTCTTGTTAGACGGTGACGTTTTCCGTGGTGAGCACAGTGGTGAGAGACCGAGTGCCCTCCCTGGCACCAAGGCACTGCTTAATGCTGGTGACTCACTGTGAGGGGGGCCCTCAAGTAAAGGCCTCTCTCGCGCCGCTCCCCTCCAGGGTGCACCTATCTAAGATGGCTGTATCCGAGGGACTGCCCCGCGCCCCACTTCCGGGCCTGCGGTGGGGACAGAGAGCGGGCGGCCAGTGCTCTGCGTGGCTGGGCGGGGGAAGGGGCGGGAACGGGGACGGGAGCAAGCAGCGACAGGCTGGGCAGCCCAGACAGAGCGGCAGGTTGGAGAGGCACTTCTCCGGTCTCCCCGCGGGCGCCGCCATAGTGCTTGCCGTCTTCCTCTCCTTCTTCCCCGGGCTGCGGGGGGCGGGCACTTCCGGCCGGCCGCGCTAGGATTGGCCGGCCGGCCAGTCACGGGGCAATGCAATCGGGGAGGAGGAGACTGGAGGCCGGCGACGGAGGAGAAGAGACGCAGTAGTGCCGGCAATGCCGGACCAGACACGGGGGCGTTCCCGGCGTCCCGTGACGTCGGCAAAAGCCAAAGAATGTCGGGAACGCCCCCGTGTCTGGTCCGGCATTGACGGACAGGCCCCTCGTCCAATGGCAAGGCTCCGTTTACGGAGCCAGCCAATCAAGGACGAGGGCCGAACAAAAGCCACACTACAGTTCTCAACAGGATTTCGCCTGCGCGGAAAAGCTGCGCAGAGCGCAGCTTCCGCTAGGCAAAACCTAAAAAGTTAATTAAGCCAAAAGTCCCCATTAGCTAAAATTGAAGAACTAACATAATTATTTGCCCAGGATTCTCATTTAAAAAACCCAAAGTTCTAATAAACCCCTGTTTTATCTATTTGATAGTCCCTCTTACCTTAATAAAGTGAGCTAAAGCATCCCCTGGTTCCTAGATCAGCATGCAATACAACGTCCTCCTCCGTCAGGTAGCAGCAGACTACTGATACATTTTAACTCAGTTTATATACTAGCTTAGATTGGTCCTAATAGATAACACCTGGTTTGAATCACTAAATGAATTGACAATTACCAAGGCGGCCATGTCATGTAAGTACCCGATTTCCATTTTTGCAATGTTGTGTGAAGCTTACGGATATATCCACGTACCCAAATAACCACGGGAGAAGACATAAGAACACTTTCTTATCTTTGATTTTGGTATGTTTTTCATTTTAGCGCTACATATTCTTGTTCAACAGTTGTTGATTACCCCTTCCTGTTAACCTCTGTATGCTGGGGTTTCCACTTCCTTATAGATATATAGGATGTTCTATAATTTTTAGAGGTGAGGATAACAGACGTAAGAGGGATAGACCTATATGGAGAACAATATGCAATCACCCAGAATATGTTGACTTTATTTGAGAATAATTTCAAAATGCGTCCTTTCACTTAATCAAGTCATTTATTTATAATTATTGTTGGCAATTTGTATATAATCCTTGCACTAGTTTTTTAATCTTACAATGTATTGTTTATGAAGCCTGGCATTTTCTGAATGAGCAAAATTTCTTCTGTTTTTAATGTACATTTTAATTGTATGTTTTTGTATATTGTCATTTTTTTGTAAACAGCCCTGAAGAAGTCCCAAGAGGACGAAACGCGTCGGCTGTAGCTCCTGTGTGTGTTTTTTCACTCTCAACTGAACTTAATAAAAGAACTCTTAAAGAACACAAGTAACAACTAATGTGATTATTGCTGTTAACCTCATCAAAGTTATCAGTTTTTGCAAATTTTGAAGTGGTGCACCTTGACCTTGTTTAAAGTATTTCATAGTTCATGTTTTGAACCAACATTGTAACGGTGGGTGTTTTTGAAGTGTGCACACATATTGTCCCATGTACTACAGTGTGGGTCTAAATTAATCTTGGGAGAATATTTGACTAGGTGCTGTTCTGTTGGGAATCCTCCACCGTTGTTCTTTTTCTAAACAAACAGGTGTTCCTTGTTGAAAGATGACATATCTGTAGGAGTGGTGCAGCTGATGGTGTTCTTCATGGGTGTATGATGTGAGTGCAATGTGGAAGGTTGAGAGCGATTTTGGCTGCCGATTTATGAATTGTCTGCAGCCTTCTGGTAACTTATTTGTTGATACCAACATAGAGGGCGTTCTTGTAGTCCAGCCTGTGACCAGGGCAAGTGTGACATTTTTCGGAGTGCTCGTTGGCATTCATTTCAAAATCTTCTTTAGCACCTACAAGCAGGAAGCTGTGATGGCATTAAATTGGGCAGTCATGTCGAGTTTACTGTAGATGACGATCCTGAGGTTCTTGACGTCAGTAGTGGGGGTGGGTATCAGTCCTAGACCATGACAATTCTACCTCCAGGCTTGCGAAGTCTGCCTTTTGTTCTCACAATTCTTTATTGAAAGATCAAAACAAGGGCTAAGGGAACTGGGAGGGGAACATAATGCTTGATACATGAAGTAATAATACCGCATACACAGCTTGTGGTGGTTCCACAAAACTGTGGCCCTCTGAGGTCAAGAAAGGGCAGTACATTGGATGATGCGTGGGTCCACATCTGTGCGCATGATGGTCAGCAGTGTAAGGAGAGCCGTGTGAAAAACATGATAGAACAGAAGAAGGAGAAAGAGGAAGGCAATCAGGTAGCCCACACTCCCACACCCACCCCAGGGTAGGGGAATAGATGGGATAGGAGGGAAGAGAATAGAGAAATGAGTGGGAGAGAGGAAGGTAAGGGTGGAAAAAGCAAAAGTGGAAAGTGGGTGAGCATCCTCAAGCGACATAACCAGGGCAGGGTCCCAAGAGCAGTGGCAGCATAGTGTAGCATCTGGTCTCCACAAAGATGTCCCCAACCAGGAGCTAACATGCATTGTCCCAAAGAAAAGGTGCCCAGGTGAGGAGGAAGGTCTCAGTCTAGTCCTGCAGAAGGCAAATGACCGGCTTACAGCTTAATGGCTCTCTGTTACATCACTGAGAGCCATTTGTCATGGGAGGGGGGCAATAGGGCACCAGTGAATATAAATGCAGTATTCACTGTAAGTAATAGACAGCCATGAAGGTGGGAAAGGCCTGAAGAAGTTGGGAGGTCAATGAAGTCTGTCTTGCCTGGCGATCTTGTAGCCGGGGAAGAAGGTTGTGCCGATGTCAGCTGCCAATGTAAAGTTCAGGCAGGTTTCTGTGAGGAAAAGTTGCTCCAGGTCATTGTTGTGCAGCAGGTCCCAGATTTCTGTGGCATGTTTGTTGAGTGAGTTGTGTTGAGGCGCATGCATGCAATGCAAGTGCGGACAGTTGTGTGGGTGGTTGCAGGACTGTCTGTTTGTGAGAGAATGGGGTGTTGGGTGTGAGTAAAAGCATGAAATCTTGGAGGAAGAGGAAGAGAATGCTCTCTCAGTGTTGTGTGGTGAGGCGAGGATGCAGTGTGTGGAGCAGTGGGCTGAGTTTGAGGGCACCGAATATTGCAGCGAGGTAGTAGCAGGAGGAGGGAGAACCAGGGTTCCTTGCACTGGGCACCGTCGAGGCGCATATTAGCATGCTTTTGGCATTCTTACTGAGCGAATCCACGCTGCGCCTGCCATGAAGCATGTTCTGGCAGGGCGAAGGAGTGATGTCACTTCCTGTGCAGACGGATAATGGGAATTCCAGAGTTGGCACTTACTGTGTAGATGGCTGGTGGATTTGAGTTCTCTTGCTTGGCTTCTTCTTTTAAAGCCATTTTGGTGGAGAATCAGTGATGTCACTTCCTTTGCAGATGGATGATGGGAAATCCAGTGATGTCACTGTGTAGATGGATGTTAGGGCAGAGGAATGTCAGGTCATACCCTGCCCTTGTGCTTCACCATGTTTTCTCAAATTGCCTGAAAAGAATACCAGCGCCAGGCCTTCTTCTTAAGTTCTTTCACAGCCACCACACTTTCCAAAACAGAGACAGAGGACTCTTCCATGTAAGGTGAAGGTACCATGATGTGTTTACTCTGCCCTGTAGAAACTCAATAAATCTTTTGGAAGGCGCCATGACTCCTATGAAATTTGAGTTACAAGCCATGGAAAACAGTCACTGTTAGCAGTGAGAGAGTCGACAACAGACCTCTGCAAACTGACGGCTGTCAGGTTGCTGAATAAAAACGTAATTAGGACCCTTCCAACCAATGCAGTGACTAAAACCCTAACTTCATAGGCTCTGGAAAGTCATGGACGAGCCTTCTTGGTTCACCATGATCCACTGCCATTCCAGCAATGATGCGTCTCCCAACTGCAGGGATCAGACAAGGTGTCAGAACACTTTACATAAGAGAAGTTGTTCTTTGTAATACACATACATAATTACACAATTTTAACAGTAAGCACATAAGTGTATCCAAATGGTGTTCAACATAACTTAACAGATTGTTTGGGAAAAATGCTGCCTCATGAGGGGAAGTGGCGTTAGACTCCTCCCAAGAAGGCCGCTATTAATTTTCACCAGATATGGGATCCCTGCCTCCATGCAGTTGAATGGGCTACATCCCTGAGAGACAATGGTGGCCCATGCCAATCTTCCTAGCTCATCGCCAGCGCCAAAGTCAAATTGCTATCTCATACTATTGCAGATGCTATGTGTCAGTGTTCTGTTTGCTGCTGCAGCTATACATGCTCTAAAGATGTTTTCAGGCCCAGGTGTTGCTATACAAAATAAACAAAATAACTATATCACTTCAGATTTGTAGAAATTATGGATGTCCATTGTGTTCCCTTATCTATAGTTTTTCAGTATTTTGAATCTTTGACTAGAGGTCCATGATCAAGCCTCAAGCTCCTACTCTGTAGTGCTTTCTTAGTTAGTTATGACCTTAGGTAGAACATGTGGGAGTCATATATGATTTGAGATCTGGGTCCAGGAGTCTCTCTTTGTTTGGATCAGGCTGAAATTGTACAAGATTTCTTATTCTAGCAGTTTCAGACAGTTGACAGTCGTTTTGAGAGCTCTGCACTGACCATCAACATGTGTGTGCTGGGCTTGTCCCACATGAAATATGAAAAAAGTCTAACTCACAATTTAACGGCAGATAATGAGATCAATGATCAATCCTATTAGTTCGTTTTTGAAAGGGTCTAAATCTAAAATTAGAGTTGCCATAGGCTTTTATTACGTCATTGTGTGCAGAAGACAACCTCTGCTGAGATGGATCAGGTATCAGGCAGTGCTCTGTAGAGACATTAAGAAAGATGTTGATGCCAGTAATAAATGGTTAGGGGACATGGCTAACAAGGTGGTCCAACACTAATAATGTTGGCTAAGCAGAGATGTAGACCTACTGCTCCTTGGGTCTCCGCTGTGTTGGAGGAAGAAAATAAGAAACTGAAGATGCTCTGGAGGAGGCATCATTCCATGGAAAGCAAATGTAAGAACCGAAAGGCCCTTAGGAAATACCATGAGGCAATTAAAAAAAGCACAGGCCCCATATTTTGTGGTCAAAATATTCACAGCTGCTAACAGCCCGCATGAAATCTTCAAAATTGTCAAACATTTTCAGCACCCGACAAACAGTATGCAGCCAGCCTCTACCTCAGATTTGTGCAATAAGCTCTCAGACTTTTTGGAAGCCAAAATTCTTAAAATTGTTCCCAATTTGGAGTCAAACTCATTGATACCAACCATTGAAACATGGTCTGATGCTATCAATAGGACGAGGACTTGTGATTTGCTGGAGTACTCCCCGATTGCGCTGGAAGAGCCCGAGCGTGCCTTTCTCATTTGTAAGTCGGGTTTCCCCGACGACCCGGATCCTCCTTCGATTTTCACAAACATCTCAAATGTTCTCAACACAATTTTGTATCTATTATTCAACACGTCTCCACTCAGCAATGGTGCTGTCCTTTTGGAAACAAGCCTGAGTTATTAAGCTGTTAATAAGCCTTCAGCAGATAGGACTCAGGTGGCCAATTTTAGCACATTTGAAGCAGTTTAATTTATGTTTACTTCACAATCTGGATTCTAGCCTCGACACAGCACGGACTGCACTTGTGAAGGTGATTGATTCTTTTAAGTCACGTAAGACTAGGGAAAAAAAGCTGCCCTGATCTTATTAGACTTATCCGCAGCATTTGACACAGTGTCACACCCTATCCTCCTTCAACACTTAGAGAACATTGAGGTTGGGGGCTTGGCACGTCCATGGATGTGATACATTTTAACCACCAGGAGCCTAGCTGTCTGGATGGCCCCACACTCCTCTGACACCAACGCCCTCAAATTAGTACCGCATGGCTCGGCCTTGAGCTCCACATTATTTAATATCTATTTCTTACAGTTAGCCTCTATGGTGTAATCCTTTGGTTTGAGGATAGAATTCTATGCTAATGACTCAAAGTTGTATCTATCAATGGAGAAATATATCACAAAGGTACAGGAAGCTTTTAGGAGTCTGTGGGGCAATCTCTTGCTGTATGTGGGCCAACAACCTTCTCTGTAATGTGGATAAGACTGGAATTTTGCTGTTTGGTTCTTGTACACCTCAGTACTGGGTGGGCATCTGGCTAGGGTTTTATGCCCTGCCCCGCCCCCACCTTCGGTGTTCGCAATCTGAGCGTTAAGTTAGATCAGCCATTGACTTTGGAGCCACAGATTGTAGCAGTGATAGACTTGTGTTTGTCTCGCAAAAAAAAATCTTGTTCTTGCTTCCCTCTCAAATGTAGAAAACAGTGATTCATACGCTTTTTACATCTTCCCTTGACTACACGAATGCCTTGTTAGTAGTGCATAATGCAGCAGCTTGGCTACTAATTATGATCCTGCGGCGGTCATCGATCTCTCCTTATTTAAAAGAGCTCAATTGGTTCCCAGCCAAGGAGAGGGTTCTCTTTAAAACACTCGTCTTGGCACAAAGAGCTTTTTATGGTACTGGCCCTATAAATCTTTCAAATAAACATACCCCACTGGCCTTCTACCAAGGCTCTTCAATCCTTGGATGCAGGGCTGCTTTGTATTCCAAAAATGAAACATAGGAAGTGGGGGACGAGGGCACTTCTTTTTTTTTCCTTGGCAGCACATGCCTGGAATCGCCTCCCTTTGTAGCTCCATAAATTCAGAAATTAGTGCCAGTTCAAAAAGTCTTAATACCCTGCTTTTTTGGCCAGCCTATTGAGTATGATTTTCCTCTGGTTTCAGCTTGGGGTATTGTGGGATCTGCATTCGCAGTGCCGGGACACTCCTTGGAGTGGTTGTGCACTTTTGAAATTTGTTGATTGATTGCTGTAAAGTGTCCTGAGACCATTTACACTTCTTAATGACCCTTTCTGAAAAAAGATGGGCTCTTATCTTATTCTTCCAAAGAATTATAAACCCTACCCAGTGAGGGAGCAAAGAACCCACTGAGTATGAATCTGCTATCAGGGGATATGTATGTGGTGTTGCAGTCTAGTGCTGCTCATGTGACGTCACGTTATAAAGGAGGGTCAACCCAAACAAAGTCACTGGGACCTGGGTGAGTAGTATTACAGTAGGAGGGGTCCCGGACAAAAAGGACAGAAATACTAATGAATCCAAGGAAAATAAAGTAAGTACAATAGATTAAAGCGAGTACATTGTTATTTAATCACAGAGTACCCAACAGATTATTTTACATTTGCATAGATGCATCAATCGGTAAACATTAGTGCCCAAGAAGGTAGGGGATTAGGAAGGGAAAAGTGAAGTGGTGGGATGTGTGGTTGGATAAGGAACGTGATAAATGTAAAACATACTCATTTATAAATGAAGAAAGATTCCATTGGCTTCACAGGGGAGCCAGACATCAGTATCAAAAATGATCGTAGCGTTACAGAAGACCAGACATCTGAAAACAGCAGTACAATTTGTGGTGGGGGTAGAAGCTGGTACGGGGAATAGTAGTATACGAAGCGCCTCTCATTGACATCATAGCTATCGTCAAAAAGGCTGAGCTCTCAAAGCGGTGTGACATCGTGGCCAAGAAGGAAGCAGAGACAAAACTTGGGGTCTGCAAAGTCAGCGACACCGCTGGATCAAGAGACAAGCCACCCGCTCCCGCGCCATATCGCCAGACCAGGCACCCACTCGGACTCCGGCAGCGCAAGCCCCATCCACGATGGACAAGAAAGGCTCCTGCTACAGATGCGGCAGCTCCGCCCACATGGCCAACGACAAACAATGTCCTGCATATCACGTCAAGTGCTCCTTCTGCAGTATAGTCAGACATTTTGGGAAAGCCTGCCGGAGGAAATGCAGCAACGCATCAGTGAAGTGTATTATGTACAACCTGGAACCCAATGTGGGAGAAGAGGACAGGGACGACGACTGCATACTGTGTGTGGATGAACAAGTCTGTGGCATTGTGTGCAACGCAAAGAAGAAACCCTCATACATGGTGACCATTGGAGGTGTCCAGGTCTCAATGGTAGCGGACTCCGGTTCCCCATTTTCTATAATACAAAAAGCGGTCTGGGACTCAGACTTTGCCGCCACCATAGGGCACCAGCTATACTCCACAGACATACATCCTGCCACCTACACTGGCGAGAAGATCCACATGGTAGGGTTCAGACCCCTCACATTTGAGTTCAAAGGCAGGATGGCCACGGGCAAACTATATGTCGCGGAAAAAGACCCCTCACTCTTGGGGTGGGCTGACCAAGGTGCACTCGGCATACAACTCAATCCCAGTGGCGACAGTCAAGTCCTCATGACGGATGATGCGCACACCCTTGCAGAGGACACATTGAGAAAAGACTTTCCCAGCGTCTTTGGAGGCCCCATAGGCCAACTATCCCAATTTATGCACAAGATCGCCCTGAAAGAAGGAGCCGTACCGGTCAACCACAAAGTGCGCAACATCCCTTTCAACTGCCGAGACGCAGTACAACAGGATTACGACTCGACGAGAGCGGCGTAATTGAGCCCATAGAAGGTGCCGAATGGTTGGCGCCACTGGTCGTGCGCGGAAACCAAACGGGAAGGTGCACCTATGCATTGACCTGCGAGAATTAAACAAAAACATCCTAGTAGACAAATTTTAGCTACCACGCATCAGCGACCTCCTGGCTCAGACCAAGGAGATGAAATGTTTTTTGACTATTGATCTCACAGCAGCGTACCACCAGATCCTACTCCACCCATCCAGTCAGAAACTTACATCCTTTATCACACCATTTGGCTGCTACAGATTCCGCCACCTGCCCTTCGGACTGGCATCAGCGGCATCGGTGTTCCAAAAGCTCATGCATAAACTCTTCAAGGCCAGCTAAAACGTACTCTACTTTCAAGACGACATACTGATCATGAGGAAGACCAGAGAGGAACACAATACCACCCTCCGAGTCGTGTTACGTACCCGGTCAGTCAACTGACTCACAGCTGAACTTGGAAAGTGCAAGTTTGGACTGCACTCAGTGACATACCTAGAACACGAAATAGAAGAAACTGGGATACTTCCCAAATGAACCAATGTGGCAGCGATCAGAGCTGCACCCCAGCCCTGGACCAAAGAAGACGTCAGATCATTTCTCGGACTGGCAGAGTTTTACAGCAAGTTCATCCGTAACTTTGCAACAAAGACCTATTCCATGCGACAATTCTTGAAAGACAAGGCGAGCTTCTGTTGGACGCCAGCCTCCAACCGTGAGTTCGAAGCCATCAAAAAGGACATCTGCGAAGCGATACCTCTTCACGGATTTGACTGTCAAGCCCCCAGCATCCTGACCACGGACGCGAGTGACAAGGGGTTGGGAGCTGTCTTGACGCAACGCTCGACGTACGACACGGAAACCACAATAGGCTTTGCGTCCCACTCACTCGCACCCAATGAAGACAAATTCAGCGTGATCAAAAAGGAGATGCTAGCGGTCACCTGGGCCATGAGCAAATTTTGGCAATACCTATGGGGCTCCCGCTTCAGCCTTCGCACGGACCACAAGCCACTGATAAAGGTCTTAACATCCAGCGGTCATGTAACAGCCACACAGCGCATCGCCAAAATGTCCCTCAAACTTCTTGACTTCGTATACGATGTGGAATACCTGCCGGGCCAAAAGAACAAGGTGGCTGATTTTCTCAGTCGCTCAGCCGCCATGGAAGCAACACCAGTGCCTAGTGAATGGGACGACTACCAAGTCAATACAATGCTGGAGCAGGGAGATCGTTTAAACAACAACTCGTAAAAATTTTAAGTATTTAAAAAGGAAAAACATGTAAGTACGATGATACATCATAACAAGGTTTAAACAAAACTGTTTAAAAAGTGGACAAGGGGAAGAATAGGTTTGCAATACAGTAAATTCCCTAATATCTAATTTACAATTTAAGACCATTTTTGTTGCGAACAAAATTTATAGATAGAAGAAATCTGCTAATACTAAATACAATCGTTCTTCTAGTATCAGATGTAATAATCCTCAGTGCCTCCTTACATGATCTTATGCCAAGAAGATTACATAGTGGCTTAATCCATTTTCTCCTGCTTGTCACATAGGCAGGACAGAAGAAAAGGATATGCTGGTCGTCCTCCTTGGAACTATCCTGGCACATAGTACAAAGATCACTTAACGGTGTATCATTTTGCCCAGCTTTACCCTTCCTAGACCATCTTGCCAGGGTTGAATTGGTCATAAGATTTCCATACCTCAGTTTCATGAATAAACTTTTAGCTAGAGGTGGTTCGATCTCATCAAGGAAGTTCTCAAAACAAGAATTGTCCTTGAAGATCAGAAAATTATTTGTTAATGTTTCACCTCTATGTTCATTAATCATGGTATGTTCAATATGGCCCCAGAAGACAGACTTCAGCAGTTTTTTTGAGTTTTGGGGTAAATTTTCCAGGTCTTCCCAAAATTGGGGTAAGCCAATTTTCCTAAACCAAGAACGAACATGTTTAAGCCAGGCATTGGAATTAAACGCATCCAGGCTCATTACTTCTTTTAACCCATTCCTAAAGTCTATGACTTCTGGTATAGACCAGAGTCTTCACCAAAATGTAAAGGGCCGCCAAATTTCAGCCCCGTATAATGCTGCTGGCAGCACCTTAAACTTAAATATCTCCAATGCCGGAGAAACGGCTTTACATGAACTTGTACCATGTTTTTTAAGAATAGGTGTAGTATTCTGTGTGAATATCAGTTTGCTTTTCTCTATTTGGGGCTTCCAAGAAAATTTAGAGTCTAGGGAGACCCCCAAATAGGAGAAGTTCTGAACAGATTCTAGTTTTTGTCCATTAAGTACCAAATTCCCTTTTTGGGATTTATGGAGACTTAGGGCCATACATTTGTTTTCTTTCTGTTTATCTCTAATCCCTTTTTGTTACAATACTGGTGAAATGAGTGCAAAAGTGCCTGGAGACCTCTGGGAGTTTGTGAGATTAGTATGGTATCTTCCGCGAATAATAACGCGGATACCCTCTCACCATTCAGTTTGGGGGAGTCGTTATTTTCACAGCTTGCCAAGTGAGTAGGGATGTCGTTCACAAACAGAGAAAAAAGCGTGGGGGCCAGCACGCAGCCCTGACGAACCTCACGCTCAATTGGTATATTCTGTGATAATTCTCCATTGGGTCCCCATTGTACATTCGCAAAGTTCTTCGCATGCAACCGTATTAACTGGTGCAACAAGCAGGGAGGTAACCCTAGTGAGTGAAGGCATATCCAAAGAAGGTCTCGTGACACCAAATCGAACGCCGCTCTAAGGTCTACAAACGCGACTTAGAGATGCCCCTTTCTAATGAGGACATATTTCCAATAAAGGCAGCAAAATCTGAACACTTGGTTCACAGTGCTTACTCTGTTCCTAAACCCTGCCTGGAACTTAGTAAGTACTGAATTGTCTTCCATCCACAAGTTCACTCTAGGTAAAATATGCCTGGAATAATTTTTTTGCAGAATACCCAATAGGCTAATAGGGCGATAATTAGATGGATCTGACCGATCGCCCTTTTTGAAAATTAAAACAATCTGAGCACCTCTCCAGCTGTCTGGAAAATCAACCCCAGATGCCAATATATTGCACAAATAATTTATATAAGGTGCCCAAACGCTTAGCTGGTGTTTGTAGAGGTCACCAGGAACTTTGTCTAGGCCTGGTGCTTTGCCGTTTTTAACAGCATTAATGGCCGTTTCTGTTTCCTCTACACTAAATTCCAGTTTGTTTTCACTGGGGGTAAGCCACGGGGCATCTTCAGCACCAGCAATCGCAGATTCAGGTTTTTTAAATAAAGTAGTAAAGTAATTAACTCAAGTAAGTTCATCAAGGTATACATCTTTCACTACTCTGCCTACATGGTTCCCATTTGCCACCAGCCTCCGAAACCCGACAATGTGCTTAGTCTTAGCTGCTACCAGCAAGTCAGCCCAGCAGGCTTCTTCCCAATTTTGTCTCGCAGTCACCTGGGTTTGCTTGTAATCTTTTCTTGCCAACCTAATTTCGACAGGGGTTTTAGTTTTTACTGCCAACAAGAGATTTGCCTTTGCTTGACGACAAATCTTGCCGTACCATGGCTTACTGTGGGATAGATTATTTATCCTTTGATGTTTTTTTGGGGCATTTTAGTTACCATTAGTTTTAGTGTTTTAAAAAATTCGTTATGCAAGGTGATAAAATTAGAAGGTTTTTGATCCTCCGATGGAGGTTTGTATAAGAAGTAAATATGATAGCTAAAAGTGAGTAGATTTCCGCCAGCACTTCACCACACTCCAATATATGGGACCATTTTAGAGTATGCCTATTATTGCTGACCAGTATTTCATCGCTGGCACCTGTTTAGACATCAGTTATATTGTCAGTGCCAACCCCATTAAACAGACATGGGGCGAATATTAGATCCAATGGGCGGTGACCGCTCTCAGATCTATCTTTAACCTCTAGGTCAATCATATGTTGCCAAATATCCAAAGAAACAATTATAAAGTCAAGATTACTTTTTGATTTGTTCCTTAGAAAGGTCGGTCTTTTTGAAAAATCAGCTGGGAGGCGGCCGTTACATGCCCTTAAGCCGTATTCCGCAGACAACTTCATTATTTGGACAGCCAGGGCTGAACAATGCACTGGATCTATATTATCCAGCAAGGGAATGTTGTTAGCTCTGTCTTCGTCATAAAATACATCTCCCAGACATAGGATTGGCTCGTAGCTGCAGTTCAGATCCCCAGCTATTATTACAGATTTTTTATCTTCCACTATATTTCGGAAAGTATCCAGTTTTCCCAGAGTCACTGACTCTTTCGATAATGGTGAGGGTCTGTTGTATACATTAATCAAATATAGTACCCTTCCATCACATATGGTGACTTTTAGAGCCAGTATATCCATTGAATCCGTGTCAATTATTTCAACCTGGATTTTCAAGGTTACTTTAACCCAAATAATAAGTCCCCCCGAGGGCCTACCTCTTGCAAAGGGTATAGCATTTATCCCAAAAGACTTATAGCCAACTCTATGAGGGGTGCTAAGTGCCCATGTTTCCTGCAGGAAGCAATCTGAACTTGATTCGATGTAATTGGACCAGTCAGGATCACTCACATTTTTAGTTAGTCCAGCTATGTTCCAAGATATCAATTTCATATTAGAGACTGAGCTATTACAGTTATACGTTGCCACCTGAATTAAAGGGTCATCTATCAGACATATAGTTTCTAAAAGTGACGCACCATTAGGGCTGCTACCAACTGATATGATAGCACACTCGCCTATGCTGTAATCACATGGCACGGGTACTGGGCGTACCTCTGGGCCCCCTAGCAGAATTTGTCTGTGGAAATCTTGAACAGCACATAGAACTGTGCCACCCTGGGCATAATCAACCCCCTGCTCACCCCCACCAAAATTGAAATCAGAACTGGTGACTCCTGCTTTTTCCAATAAACTACAGGGGTTGGGATTAACTTGGACACAATTACCCACTTCATCCGTTTCTACTCTTAAATCTTGGGTGGTCATCGACTTTAACATACGAGACCCCTCACTGATGCCAGTTGTAATCACCCTGGTCAGCTGCAGTCAGTCCACCATTTCTAAACAGCTGAACATATTAGCTGTGGGAGCCCCTCCCCAGCTATTTATGTTTCTATGGCCCCCATGTTCCACCCCATCCGTACAGAATTTCTGACCTTGGTCCAGTTTCCTCCACAATCAGATCGATCCTCGGGCAAATAGAAATGTGAGAGTGGTCTGGTTTCTATAACAGCCCTATTATTATGCGATCTCCAGGAGCAGATATATTCAACTGCTCGTGGGTCCTCGAAGTTTACTACCACACAATCCCCTTGGGTTGATTTTCTATTATATCCCACCCAAGGTACCCTACATACCATTAGGATTTTGCTCATCATGTGAGGTGGTAGGGGTCGGTTGGTGTTGAGCCAGTGTGTTTCCTTATTTTTTAGTGCCCAAAAGGATTCCTCAATTGAATTGTCTACTTCCGGAACCCCTGTTAATACCACTAGATATGGGCAGGCTTCTGGGGGAAGATTAATGGTGAGATCACCCTTTGCAACCCTCCCCATAAAATGATTTCTTGAGTTTGAAGTCCTATCATTGGTGCTAATTATTTCTGGCCTGGGGGGGGTCATTAATTACAGGGGATTTTTCTATAGATTTCCTTACAGGTGCCTTTGTGGGGTTTGATTTTTGTGTCAATGACTGGGACTTCTTTGTTGCTTGACCCTCAGATGCAATGCCTTGTACCACTACCATTCCCAAAAACTTGGGGAACAATGGCTAGGCCCTTTGAGTTTTCCATACCTTTTGCTAGTTTATCCAACGTACAGGAATTTGCTATAACTAACTTCTCCAACTGATCTAATTTGGAATTGATCATTCTCGTTCTCTCCAATAAGGGTAACATCTCTACCTGATATCATTGCCTCCCTCCCTAACGACTATGATGCTATATGGCATAATCGTGTAGATAATGCCCGAGGGGGTGGGGTGGCAATTCTCTTTAAAAAACACCTAACGGTTACTAAATTAATGGCCGAAACAGTTGATCTAGCGGACATACTTGGGGTGAAGATTACACTGAGAAATACCTGCCTTGTCATCCTTACTGTTTACCGCCCCCCAAAATCTACCTCTCTGTTTAATGACCTATTGACCCCAATCATCTCAGATATCTGTACACGTTATCAAACGGTCTTAATAACAGGAGATTTTAATGTCCACTGGGACAAATCACGTAAGGATGGGGCAACGCGACTGCTGGAAAACACTATGACCACACTGGGGCTCAAACAATTAGTAGAGGCACCCACACATATTAAAGGTCACACTCTTGATCTTATCTGGACCTCTGATCCGGCTGTAGCTCTAACAGATATTCTACCCTGCATATGGTCAGACCATTACCTGATAAATTGCGATATCCCTATAGATGGCTATGTGCCTCAACCAACACCCCTTAAATCTAAAAAAGTTCGTCAATGGAGGAAAATTGATTCAGAAACTCTGACGACACCCTTCTTAAAAATTTACAGTTATATGATATGCCTGGGGATCTTGATCAGGAATATGCACATCTAATGCAAAATCTCGGTCAGGCCATTGATCAAATTGCACCCGAAAGAAATCAAAAGATAAATAGAACGGTAAACGGGGCCCCATGGTTCAATTCTTCCTTGAGGGAACACAAAATAAAACTCTGCCTTTTAGAGAGACGCTGGAGGAAAACAAACAGGGATCATTATAAAACGTTTCTTAAACTGTACAAAACCTCTATTCGGTCAGCAAAAGCAGAGTACTACGAATCCCGAATTAACAACGCAGACAATGTACAAAAAGAAACCTTTAAGATCTTATCAGAGTTGAGCAAGAAAGTAGAAAGATCAGTACCTCCAATTGATTGTAACACATTTCAACACTACTTCCTCGACAAGGTACAAATTATTCTTAATGACATCAAGAATACCTCCAGCAGTCACTCCTTCTCTCCCTATCCCCAAGCCCCTAATCCAAAACATACTATCTCTAAGTTTCCTTTGATTGATTCTACAGTCTTAGGATAGCTCATGAATCGAACAAAGTCTGGCTCACCTGCAGATCCATGTCCCCCTAGCATCTTTCGCTTGGCGCTCCCTGCTCTAGGAAGTCACTTTGTCTCCCTACTAAATAAATCATTAGACACTGGCCAGCTTCCATCCAGCTTTAAAGAAGCACGAGTCAGGCCCCTAATAAAGAAGCCGGGGGCTGATCCCATCAACTTAAAAAATTATAGGCCAATATCTCAGCTGCCTTTCCTGTCCAAGATTTTGGAACAACATGTTCTGATATCTCTTTCATCTTTCCTGGAGTCACACCAGCTACTCCTGGGGCGTCAAGCAGGTTTTTCGGTGCTTGATGAGCTCAGAGGTATGGCTGACAGTAAAAAAACCGAGTGCCCTGATATTATTAGACCTGTCAGCGGCATTCAACACTGTCAGCCATACCCTGCTTCTGGACAGACTCGCTGCGTTTGGGATACAAGACGCAGCCTATAAATGGCTCAAATCCTTTCTTTCTGGAAGATCTCAAAGGATTCAACTGGAGGACTGTATATCAAACCTGGGTATCCTGAAGTGTGGAGTCCCTAAGGGATCTGCTTTGTCCCCACTCCTTTGTAACCTTTATTTGCAGCCCTTAATTGACTCCTTGGTAAGCATGGGCTGTAAAACATTCAACTATGCCGACGATACCCAGTTGTTACTTAGTATTGATAACACTGCATCCGCACAGACCCATGCCCAAAAAATACTTAGTCATACGGTGAGCTGGATGACAGCAAATTCATTGAAGATCAACCCAAAAAAAACAGAAAGGTCCTGGTGGTTTCAACTGAAGCGTCTCCTTGGGGTGATTTGTTTTGGCCTCAAGATCTTGGCCCGACCCCTAAACCCTGTTCCAACGTAAAAAGTCTAGGCATAAAGATTGACCATGAGTTGTCAATGGTCAGCCAGATCTCCTTAGTGGTCGGGACCTGCACTAACTTAATTAGACAGTTACGTAAGTTAGTCCCTCTGCTCTCCTCCTCCGTACTATTGTCTCGGCCACAATAATCTCAAGATTAGATTATGGAAATGCCCTGTATCTGGGTCTCCCCAAAATACTGACAAATAGGTTGCAAGTAGTCCTGAACGATGCAGCTAGGCTGATCTTTAGGCTACCTAGACGCACTCATGCATCGCCGCTGCTATGTAAGCTACATTGGCTCCCCATAAAACAACAGGTGGAGTTCAAAAGTTTGTGCATTGCCCATAAGGCAATCTATGGTCAAGCCCCTGCCTACATTAAAGAACGCCTTGGAGTTTGTAGACCTACACGATCACTAAGGTCCTCAAACACTCAACTGCTGTCCTGTCCCCGCTAAAAATTAGTAACGAAGGGTGGCAGATCTTTCTCAGTGGTGGTTCCACAGTTTTGGAATAAACTTCCATAGTCTCTTCGTAAGGAACCAAATTTGTTGCAGTTCAGGAAATCTCTAAAAACACTCCTGTTTAGGGAAGCCCTAAGCTCCACTTAGTGCCACAGCTTTACGTATTTGTTCATTTTGTTAGTATAGCTTTCTTCTGTCAAAAGCGCCTAGAGACCTGACGGTGATTTGGCGCTATACAAGCTGTAGTTAACAATAACAATAACAATTTAACTAGAATTTCCATTTTGCCCAAAAACCCATCATTTACACTACAATTGGGAGATGATTGAATATGGTCTACAGAGGCCGGGGACGGCTGGGAGGCTGAACTGCAGCATAAGAAGCGGGGATTTTACTAATTTTCTTAGGGATTTTGGCTGCACCACCCTTCTGAGGACCACCCCCTCTTTTCCTTTTGCTGGATTTTGTATTAGCTGAGAGATTTTGCTTTCTGATGATTCCAGGTTTTGAGCTTTTAGAGGGGGTCTATGTGGCGAGGGACAATTGGAGACTATGAATTGAGCCGCTAGAAGCCGTACTGATTGCTGTTGAATTTAAAATAGAACAAGCCGCTACGATAACAGGTACTGCCAGCATGGAACTAGAACTAGAGACCTGTACAGCTAAGGGGTCTAATGATCTTCGTGGTTCGGGGGAAACTACTGACCCGATTGTACCTAAAGACAAGCGCTTCCCCGTTATAAGATCTACGGACAAGCGTTTCTCGGTAAGGGCTATTTCTTTTTCTAGTATTACTGTAGCCTGTTTAATAAATTGATCCATGGTTCCAGTAACCACCCTGCCCGTAGATGAAAGAGTTACATTTCTACCCATCCCAGATCGTAGTGCCATAATGACAGATTAATGAAAGCTTTGGCACAGGAAGAAATACAACAATACAAGAGGAATAATAGCATAAATATGATCATAAAAACTCAATGCAAACCCAGGATTAAGAGGGGGGGGCCCAGCCCGGCATCAAACGTCCTCGGACGGCCTCAGACGGCCCGCCCTTTGCCCGGGCTTCGCACGGCGCTCACCGGCACACGTCCCGCGTCGCGGGCGATTAAGGTCAATAATAACCAGCCAGGCAGGGAGCATGGACACTGAGGGAAGAGGCTGCAGCTGCAGGTAGTATGGCCTGCTGGTCCACGCAGTCCCTCAGGAAATTCTCCAATCAACCAGCAAAGCTGACACCCCTGAGCAGCACCCACGGAGCGGGGGCCGCGAAAAGTACAAAGATTGTCCCACCGACGTCCTCCAAAATCAGGCACGACACGGCAAGGCAGAGACTTTCACCACTGTGAGCGGCACCCGCAGAGCGGGGGCCGCGAAAAGTTGATAAAGGGTCCAGGCAGGGGGCGTGGACACTGAGGGAAGAGGCTGCAGCTGCGGGTAGTATGGCCTGCTGGTCCTTGCAGTCCCTCAGGAAACTCTCCAATCAACCGGCAAAGCTGACACCCCTGAGCGGCTCCCGCGGAGCGGGGGCCGTGAAAAATACAAAGATTGTCCCACCGACGTCCTCCAAAATCAGGCACAACAAGGCAAGGCAGAGACTTTCACCACTGTGAGCGGCCCATTCAAGATCCTAAGGGGACGGGAATCTTTCACCAAGGACAATGTAGCATGGATGAACATGACACTGCAAAGCAAGTGGTCCCCGGCGGTAGTCAGAGGCAACATAGCCAAAGCACAGAAAATCTACAAAGAACACTATGACCGGCGACATGGAGCACGAGCAGTATCCTTGGCAGCAGGAGACTGGGTTAGGGTGAAACTGGGCCAGCTCTGCAAAAAAGGAGACAGCAAATACAGCAAACCGTTACAATTTAAGGAACTCTACTCATGTTACGCCCTCCTGAGTGATGGCAAGATTTGGTCACACAGCCGCATGGCAAAGTGCAAAAAGTCCTCCGATGGGCCACGGATTTCTCTGCTGCGGATGCTGGTTATGACGGGAAGGTAGATGAGGCAAGGGACATCCTCCCGCCAGAGAACTCCGATGTATCCAACACACAAGGGGGGACAGGGGGCTGCCCCGAGCCAAGAACCAGCACAGATCTCACTCAGCACAATACACCCCAGCAATCCAAGGAGATAAGAAGCTCAGGGACAGAACAGAGAGCACCGAGCACCACTCAAAGGGCCGGGAAACAAACAGGGCAGGCCTCCGGCACTCGCACCTGCACGGGAAGGTTAGTGGTATGTCCCAATAAATAATGCAAATTTGAAATGTAACCCAGTGATTGGACACTTCCACCACACCCCTGACACCTGTCCCACAGGACTTTCCCCAGCCATCACCCACAGCCCTGTGGGTAGGACAATGATGAAAATGTTGACAGTTCCTTTTCTCGTTTGTTGTTGTTATTATAAAAGGGGGAGATATGTGGTGTTGCAGTCTAGTGCTGCTCATGTGACGTCAGGCACCCATGTGACTCTGTGGGGTCTGATGCGAGTGCGCGCCGCGTCGCACCAGTGGGGGCACAAGTAACAGTAGTATGCAGACGCACTTACCCCTCATAAACGAAGAACACTTGAAACATCACTCGAGTGTCAGCGCTTGTGTCCCGACACCGACACTATAATGTACAGCCCCACTTGCTCCAATGTCCTCTCTAAGAGATGGCTTCTTGCCACACTTCAGACTCCTCAGGACTTTAGGATCATTTCTGGAGAGAGAGCTCAGATCGTTCCAAGGGAGAAAGCCTGACTTGGACGTTAGCAGTTGGAGCTTGGAATATATGAGAGAGAGAGATGTGAATCCTGTCTTGTTTTTCAGAAATTCTACATGCAGGATTTGGCTAGCACAGAGCGCGTGTTGAAATGGTGCGGGCACCAAATCCACCTGAGGACAGGACTTGCATTGCAGCGGAAAGGCAATACGAGCATAGACAGCTGGAATTCTGAAAGAATTTGACCCGGGTCACCATGTTTTGGCAATCTAGTGTTTACTTTGTCCATCAGACTCAGCTTAGAACCAGAGGATGAAGGAAGCCTGCCCTTTCTGCTTCAGGAAGTCTGCATACCACTGAGTTACCTGCTAGATGAAAATTGGAAGAGGTGTTCCCCTCTCCCTCTGAGCCCTTCTTTTTCAAGACTCAATTCAAGAATTGCTGCAATGCCTACCTTACTGCAGACAGAAGCTGCCAGATGAAGGCACTTGACCCCCAGTATGGCTAGGAGGTCTGTACAGAAGGGGGTGATGACCAGGCCACACAAACCCTAGTAGGTGTGCTGATAGGAGATTTGCATTATATTTGGACACCCAGCTTAAATTATTTTCATAAGGCCTTGCCTCAATGAAATGGATAACTGCTGGAGTGCCAGTCTTCATATCAAGTTTCTGTGAAATATATCCCCATAGAGCGGAAGCATGTTGTGCCAAGGTATCTGACTTTACCCAGCCCTCCAGACACTGGACACCCTTCAGCTGAGATTGCTTAGTGAACCTTATTGATGCAATGCATTGTTGCATTCTGGTGGATACTTGAGTGACATGACTCTTTCTTTCTTGAATTTGGCCTTACGCATGACCTTTTGATTTTACTAGAATTACATGTATAATGTACTTCCAGGGGTTTCAGTTAGCCTTCCTCATCCATTGGTCCGTTGTTGTGTCATTTTTCTTCTACACACTATAGCATGGGACAGTGGGTCAGTTCACTTCATCCACTGGCGAACTTCACGGTGTCTTACGGCATTCTGCCCTTTCACGAGGTGAACATCCACACACAAAGTGCTAGGATTACTGTGGCAATGTCTGCTTTTAGAGACGAAACAAATGTGTGCCTTTATCAATGTTTTTAGATTGATAAGTGCCCAGCGGCATCCCCAAAAATAGCATTTAGTAAAGGTCTTTAGAGACTTCCCCATGTGTATATGTGTTTACCTGGTATTGAGCCAAAAGCAGGATCTATCAGTTGTACTTCCCTAAAGCAAGAAAAGGCTTTTTGAAAATTGATCCGATCGAACCATTAGATGTTGTACTGTTTTTTATTGTTGCTATGGTGACATACAATCTTTGCCCCACTTTCATCCATTGAGATCATTTCCGTATTACATAACTGCTGATGTCTTGAACTAATTTTCCAAAGACGAAAGTCACCAGTCCAGGAAGGTGTAGATAGATGGACTCTCACAGGGAATTACCTATTTTTCAGGGGGCCCTCTTGTCCATGTTTCACCTAAGAGGTAGACAGAACCCGGGAGTTAGAGACAATTGCAAAAAATGTTAAGGCCTGACGTCACACACCACTCTGAATGTCATGCTTCATCATCAGTCAGCTACATTCTAGTGGCGAATTACTTATGGGATCTTCCTGTAAAAGGTTCATTTAATCCCCTGTGACTCAGGTCCGTGGCCTTCATAGTGCCTGTGAAATGCATGAAGCATGCTGCATGGACAGATCAATCTGGTGGTGCACTGTCTCCTGTGCCTCTCTTTAAAACTGGTGTACCTGGTGGGTGACAGACTTAACTTGCCCAGATCCTCTGTCTAAGCCCAGGTTAGCTATGTTATGATGAAGCCCACCACTCCCCCATTTCCTGTGTTGTACTGTGCCCCTTGGCAATGGGTGTTTCTAGACAGGTCAAACAGGTCTAATTTTGGCCACCACAAAAGTTATCATATTTTGGAAAACACGAGAAAACTGCTTCTCCAGGACTGAAGGAGACATTGACCATTTAAAAAAACTACAGACTCCTTGGTTGGCTCAGGGCATGGCACCCACGCCACCCGAGTAGTACAAGTACTTCCCCCATGAGCCAGGAGAGAAAATAACAGCCAGAAGTGTAAAGTCTGTGTTACTTTTTTTCCATTCAAACTGCCCAGGATTAAGGTCTAAGCCACAGCCGTTATAGGTACCTTAATTTATGTGGACAGAAGGAAGACATTACTGTCTGCAAAGCGCCTTGTAAATAAGGCCCACTTTCACACTATACTTAGCGTGAAAGGGGTGGGCAATGGGTGTTGATGATTTTGACGCTACCCCATATTTGCAAGGGTGGTGTAAATATGGAGCAGTGCCAAAATTAAGACAATGGAAAACCTGGTCTTAACATGGCGAACAAGGAGAAATGCTTTATTTCCCCTCGTTTTTGCTGTTTTTATGTGTGCTGCATTGATTGTGCAGCACACATAGAAACAGCAAAACGCCATGAATGATTGTTTATCTGCAGGAAGATGTTCCTTCGTGCACCTAAACAATCAATTATAAAATCACGAATTGCAACTTCTATGTGTGCTGTACAATGCAGCACACATAGGAGTTACAAATCGCCATTTGTGGTTGTTTATGTGCAGAAAGGGACACCTTCCTGCACATAAACAATCATTCCCACCAACGCAGACACCTTTGCTCTATGGTGCAAGGGTACCGGCGTTGGTGCTAAGCAGCTTAATTTAGCCCCAGCTGTAGGAAAAACGCTGGGGTGCACCGTATCTTTGTACATACGGTGCATCCCTCCGTTTTCAAAATGGCAAAGCATGGCATTAGTACGTTTAGCTTAACACCACGCTCAGTCATTCTGTTGTATATATATCCCCCAGTTTGCATTTGTTCTGGGTCATGGACCAGACATGTAAGTACAGTCCTATTACTGTTTTGCCAATTGATAACTTGAAAAATTTGGCTCAATTTTCCCAAATTCATTTTAGAGAATAGGAGATAGCCTCTCTGAAAAGAGAAAACCTTGCTTTATGAAATTTGGTCTTTGTATTAAAATGAAATTCCAGGATAACTTTTCGAGTCGATCCCTGTAGGGACCGAGAGCACAGACATGTAGAGTCTTTACGGCCCGGGACCAGGGTTCGATTCCCGGCGCGGCAGGTTTCTGGACCAGGGTCAGCGGACTCAATAATTCTCTCGCCTCGGTGCCCACTCTGATCAGCGATCACACTCGGCAACTCTGGGCATTAGCTTGCCTCATCTTCACTAACGGCCCCACCAGACCGCCGGGGATGCCTGGTCTCACCCTGGAGATACCCATTAAGGGACCATCTCTCAGGGAAGCCAGGAAGGGTTTCGCAGCGGTCGAAGCGCCTTGGGACCCTCCGGGTAAGTAGTGCGCTATATAAATGCCTATACATTTACATTTACATTTACACTAGCTGACAGACTCCACTCTTCGACAGTTCTACTCGGGGAAGAAGCGCCAGACCTGATGCAGCTGTAAGACTACGGTGATCTGTGCGATCAATTTTTTTTTTAAAGTAATTTTTATTGTAGACACACAATACGCAGGCCAATAGTTATACATATACAGTATCAATCAGAGTGCTGCAGTCTGGTATACCATCTTCCAATTTACACAGCCTGCAGGCCCACATCCCGAGGGCCGGGCGGCGACAAAATCTCAGCTCCCACATGCCCGGTTGCACTTCTACAGGAGTATCGTCTCGCAGTTAGGTGTGTGTGCCTACTTTTAGGTTCTCATCTAAGTAATCATAAAACTCCCCCCCAACTCCCTCCCGTCCCAGAGAGTTCAACCCCCCCGTCACCCCTCCCCCCCATCCCATCATCCGCACAGGGGCCACCTGATGTGTACAGCTAAACTTGGTCTTCAGGCACTCCCGTCTACCGGTTCTCTTCTCTCCTGGTCAATGTGAAGTGCTGCCCCCGGCAACGCCAAGGTCCTCCCCTTCATCCACTATTCCACTATCCCTGAGGCCCTGCACCATCACCTCCCAGGCCGTCGCCTGTTCTAGCGCTCTCTCATTAGTGGTTCTACGCGCCAACTGATATCTATATGTGCTATCGCAAGCCGCCCATTTCAAAAATTCGTTGTACCACCTCTTATACTTCGGGCCCGTCCTTGCCTTCCAGTTACTAGTAATCTCACGCTTGGCTATCATCAAACCCATATCTATGAATTTACTTGAGAGCTTGTTTTTGTGGGTATGTGGGAACCAATGCAGGAGGCACGCCGCTGGGTCAAAGTCAACAGTCCGGTCCGTCACCTCGTTCAAAGACTCTCCCACGGCCTGCCAGTAGTCCAACAGGGCCGGGCATGACCAGAGCACCAGCTCAGCTCCCTCTGCCGCGCAGCGGGGGCACCTCGCGTCAGTCGCGCCAAAGTATTTCAGGATCCTCCCAGGGGTCATGTACGCCCTGTGCAGTATATAATAATGGCTAATTTGAAATCTAGCGTTTCTTGTGCTGTTACGCGCCCGCCGCACCAATTGTGCCCACGTCGTGTCTGGTATGGGCCTGCCCAGGTCAGTCTCCCATTTGAGTTTCAGCGTTTCGAGGGGCGGCAAATGCTCACGGAGCATTCTGTTATATAAGCAAGTCACCTCCTTCACCGTTCCCGCCGCCATCATGGTGTATTGGCAAGCCATAGCCGTCTCTGGCTCCGCCAGTCCCAGTCCCCAGTGTTTCTGCATCGCCCTTATTATAGCTGCGTGAAGGAGGTAACCCCCACGCGGGAGGTCAAAGCGTTCCTGGAGGGCTAGGAACGGGAGGAGCTCCCCGTTTTCAAAAAGATCCCCTATTACCTGTACTCCCGCTTCCTCCCATTGCTGCAGGCGGGACCAATCGCCTCCGTGGGGTAGCGCGGTTAGCGTGCCCAATGGCATCTCCGGGGCGTAAGGGTGCTTAATCCCCGCTCGCTTCTGCGCCCGGTTCCAGCATCGCCGAAATGTGTCCTGCTCAAGGGACAAGTCCCGGGCGGCAAGTTTCTGTCCCAGTGCAATGTAGGCCAGTACATGCCGTGGCGTGCCTCGCAGTCGCCCGTCTTCCGGGCCCCGGTAAACACGAGCCACCTCTTGCGTGAATACCTGCAGCTGGGCAGCAAGGTAGTAGAGCTCGTAATCTGGGAACGCCAAGCCCCCTTCATCTTTCGGGCGGGTGAGTGTCGCCAGTGCCACTCTGCACCTGCCCGCCCCCCATAGGAAAGTAGTTAACTGGGTCCTAAGTCGGCGGAAAAAGGAGCTGGGGATCCAGATCAGAAGCGTCCGAAAGTAGAATAGTAGCCGCGGCAGTGCCACCATCTTCAAGAGGCTATCCTACCAGCTATGGACAGTGGAAGCGTGGCCCAGAAGGCCATGTTACCCTTCAGCCCCCTGACGCATCTCTCCACATTGCCCTCGAACAAAGCCGCCGCAGTGTGATATATGTAAACTCCAACGTAATGGAGACAAGTTGGTTCTCAATGAAGTAGCGGTCGGTGGTCTGGGCGGGCCGTGCCCTCCCTCAATGGAAAAAGGCACGTTTTCGTCCAATTAACCTTTAACCCAGACAGATCACCAAACCGTCCCAGCAACTCCTCCGCACCGTCGAGCTCTGCTGCGTCGTTGTCAAGGAATAACAGGAGGTCATCGGCGTACAGCGAGATAAACTGTCGCCCATCTCTAGCTTGCACACCTGCGAAGTATCGCCCCCTGCGGGCCTCCGCCGCCAACGGCTCAATCGCCAAGGCGAACAGTAAAGGGGATAGGGAGCACCCCTGCCGGGTGCCTCTCTCCACTGGGTATTGTTGGGACACCAAGGACCCAACCCGCACTCTCGCCACCGCCGCTGCATAAAGCACCTTCGTCCAACGGATATATCCTGCGCCCATCCCGAAGCATTCCATGACCGTGTATAAATAATCCCACTCTAGACTATCGAACGCTTTTTCGATGTCAACCGAGAGGGCAAATGGAGTTCCGTTTCCCTCCCGCAAATCTTCCATGAGTCGGATAAGCCTTCTAATATTTAGCGTCGTGTTCCGAGCAGGGATAAAGCCATTCTGATCCTCATGGATCAAAGTGGTCATGTGCGGCAAGAGTCTCGCCGCCAGTATAGAGCTTAAGATTTTATAGTCAGCTGTTACCATTGAGAGCGGTCTATAAGATGCAGGGCTGCTGCCTTCTCTGCCAGGCTTCAGTAGCGGAATGACTATCGCTTCACGCATCGATTGGGGAAGCCGACCCGTGGTCCCTGCTTCCTTGTACACTGCTAAAAGCCGCGGCGCTAAGGCGTCCACATACTTGCCGTAGAATTCAATGGGCAAGCCGTCTATCCCCGGCGTCTTATTGCGGGCCATGGACTTGATAGCTCTTCTAATCTCCCCCAAGTCAATGTCTCTCCCTAAGTCCTCCGCTTGCTCCTCCTCTAAGCGCGCCAGGGTGAAGCCTCCCAGGAAAGTCTCTGTCTCCTCCCCCCGGTCGCCCGGGGTACTGCTATAGAGTCTCCCGTAGTATCTCTGAAAGCCGTCCACTATGGCCGATTGGGTGTAGGACAGACATCCCTCCTCATCTGCAATTTGCAAAATAGGGGAGCAGCGTTTCGTGGGGTTAGCAAGCCACGCCAGCAGAGTGCCCGATCGGTCACCCTCCACATGAGAGCGCAGCGCAAACGCCCGATGATCGTAAGCCCGTAGCCTTTCGACCTCAACCGCCACCGCTTCCCTAGCCGAGCTTACCGTCTCCTGAAGCTCCGGTCGGCCAGGCCGTTCCCTCTCCGCTTCCCGCAATTTTGCGTCCGCCTTCTCCAGGTCGGTCAGCAACACCCTTCTCGTGCCCACGTACTGTGTGATACACTGTCCCCTCATTACCACTTTAATAGCGTCCCATTCCACTGCCCTAGAGTTCATGGACCCCTCGTTGATGGTAAAGTACTGTGTCAATCCCTCCTCCAGTGCCGCCCCGAGCAGCGGGTCCTCCAGAGTCTCCGGTCGGAGCCTCCAGGTTGGCACCCTAGGCTTTTCCGTCATCCAGTCTAAGTGAATCAGGAGCGGATTATGGTCCGAAACTGTTCTCGTTAGATATTCCGACCAGGCAACATACGGCAACACTTCCGGCGAACACAATATCGCATCTAGCCTAACGTGGAGATCATGCAGCCCGGAGTAGAACGAGTAATCCCGGTCTGTCGAGTGTTGCGTCCTCCATGCATCAGTTAACCCCCAGCTCTCTTGCCAGTCCCGTCTACCCTTGGCAATGCGGTGCACCTGGGAGTCTCTCAGGGGCGGGTGTGATCTATCCAAATGCACTTCCGCCACGGAGTTGAAGTCCCCTCCCATGAGTACCGGACCCATCAGAAAGCGCGCCAGTGTCCCCGATAAGCCTGCATAAAAAGCCAGTTGGTCTACATTCGGGGCATATACGCTGCATAGGACAATATCTTTTCCCCGTAACCTGCCCTCCACTACCACAAATCTCCCCTCTGGATCTACCAGCTGCCGTGTCAGTTGAAAAGGTGTCCCCGCTCTTACCCATATCAGGGCGCCCCTTGCATAGGCCGAGTAAGAGGTGTGGAAAACCTGTCCCCTCCACCTCCTCGGCAACGCCACCCCTTCCTGCTTTGTAATGTGTGTCTCCTGTAAGAGCGCAATGTGAATCCCTCTCCTCAATAGGTAGGCGTGCACTTTATGTCTGCGTTGCATCGTGTGTAGGCCCCTCACGTTCCAGGTTATGCACTTCAAAACATTCAAGTTAGCCATTGTCCCGTAATTCAAGGTTCCGCCTCCCCCCCATGTTCGTGCTCCTGCGGATGATGGCCCCACCCCAACCCCAAACAAACTCCCAACTGTCCAGCCCCTAAGCAATCCGGGGTCGGTGTCTGCAAAAAAACCCCTGCAACAAACCCCAACTGTGGTGTTCCCCCTCCCCCCAGAACAGGCCCCAATATCGAGATACCAGACCCCATCCAAACTCCCTTAACTGAGTACCCCCAGGTGTCTAGTTCACGGCCGCAGCCGCGAGTGCCTTAAGGGCGTACGGAGCGAGGCCTCGCCCAAGAGGGGGCCACATGTCCCAGGTCCGCACCCATCCCCCCCATTTCTGAGAACAGCGCTCAGCCAGTCACCCAGCGCCCAAGCCTGGAGCTAACATACCCGCTAACCAGGTGAAACCCCTCAAGTTCCCTTCCCTTTACCCATCAGGCGTAAGTCAGATGTTCAGGATTTCTTCTGCCGTTTGCGGCATCACCACCGGGCCCTTGGCGTCGTGGATCCCAGATAGGTCCGACTCCGAGCCCGAGGCCGATGCATGTGTCTCTGTGTCCGTGCCTCGTTTGGACTGGGAGTCCTCCGCTCTCACCATCGTGACCACCCCTTGCAGCGCCGCCTTGCGTTCAGCCTCCGTTTGCGAGGTGGTCGGTTTCCCAGCTCCGCGCCGCCGTTTGCGCAGTCTTTGCGATTTGCGCAGGCCCTCTGGTGCCCGTTCCCGCTCCTGTTCCCGCTCCTCTCGGATCCTGGCTCCATCCGTGCCCTCTTTGTAGGTTTCCCACCAGTCCCAAGCGTCCGCGGCCAAGTTGAAGAACATAGTTTTGTCATCCACCACAATTCGAAGTCTGGCAGGGAATAACAAGGAGTACGGGATGCCCTCTGTGCGCAGCTCCTTCTTGATCGTCAGAAAGGAAGCTCGCAGCCTTTGCGTCTCAAACGTGAAATCCGGAAACAACGTGACTTTACTATTCGCAATTTGGAACGGGCCAGCGTCCCGGGCTCTTTGCAGCAGCAGATCCCTGTCCCTGTAGTGCAGCAGCTTGGCCACGATGGGTCTCGGCGGTAGGCCAGGTTTGGGTGGCCCGGATGGAACCCGGTGCGCTCTCTCCAGGGTGAAGAAGGGTGACAGGCCCTCAGGTGCTTCTACAGTTTTAAGCCAAGTGTCACAGTAGGCCACCAAGTCAGTCCCCCCTTCGCTCTCCGGAACGCCTACGATTCGCACGTTACTGCGTCGGCTCCTGTTTTCCGCGTCCTCTGCTCGTCGTTCCAAAATCTGAATCCAGTCTAGAGCCTCCGTGAGTTTGCCCTCTAGAGTTTTGTGGGCAGGAGCCAGGTCCTTCAGGGCAACCTCAGTCTCTTTCACTCTGTCCTTCAACTTGTCGTGGTCGGCACGAAGCAGGCCAAGTCCCGACGCCACCTGCGCGATATCATTGTGCAGCGCTTCTCTTGTTGCTGTAATGGCCTCCAGGATGCGATCTTGCAGCCGCTTCAGGTCAGTGGGCTCCCCTGTGTCGCCACTGTTTCCGAGGTCGCCGCTTCCTCCTGCTTGCCTCTCGGCTTCCCCATGGTGGCCGGCGTGAACCCCCGGGTCACTGTTCAGGGCCCACCCACCTCGCAGCCTCTCGCAGCCTCTCCAACGTTGCGCAAGCTCCCGCAGAGCAAGGTCAATCCTCACCGTCAGGGCATCCAACCGCTGCAGCTAGCGTCGCTGTTCAGGGTCAGGGCATGCGGGGATTCGTGCTTGTCACTCCGGGTTGATGGCGGTGGGGCCTCGATTTCCGTCCTTCACCGGTTCTCAGGTTCACCCCCAGCGGCCGCGGCCAGCTGGTCCCATAGGGCGTGCGCGGCCTCCCACTGCAATCCGAGGGTAAGGCCTGCCAGCCCACGAAGCGGGGAGCGGCCGGGGCCCCCAGCCGGTACACACGGTCTCCCCCTGGTTTGCTTGCTACCACCGGTAATGTCCCAGGTCACTCCAGGCCATCCGCCGCCCCCTCTCGTCCCTCCACTCCCCTCTGTGATCTGACCTGCGCTCTCGCTTACCGCTTGGTCCGGGGGGGGGGGGGGGAGTGTTCAGGGCACCTCCAGTCCGCCGGGCCCCAGCCGCGCCGGTCCGGTCCGCAGGGTTTCCTCAGTGCTCGGTGCCCTCCCAGGGCACCCCGCCTTCCGCTCAGCCTCCCTGGGCTGTCCGCTCGCGGCAGTTCCGCTACACCGCTCTCCAAATCCCAATCCGCGACGGGTCTCGGCCTCACCCCCAGGCGGTATCTCTCGGTCCGACCAGCCGGGCGCTACCAGGTCTTCCCCGCAGCCGCCATTTTAGGCGTCCCTCCGGCTCGGCCCTGGTGTGCCCGAGTCACGGCGGAGATCGGTCCTTCCAGCGGCCTCCTGCTCGCTCCGCTTGCACCCCACCGGCTTCAATGCCCGAAACACTTCGTTCCAGGCACAGCGCTGGGCTCCCTGCAGCTGTAGGCAGGATAAGCGCGGGGAATGGGCGCGGAGCTCCGGGCTCACGCCGCCATCACCCTCGGCGTGCAAGCCACGCCCCCCATTGAGATCTGTGCGATCAATGTTAGAGAATGCAAACTTCCCCAAGACAGGGTCAATGTGCAGTAGTTCAGGCCAACAACTGTGGTCCCATTCTAGCCGGGCCCTCTCCTGCTCTTACAACCCTACAACTTTGGCCCACACTACTCCTTAGGGTCATAACTAGAATGGAGAGTGGGACTCGCTTGTCAGGAGGGGCTTGTGATGGCGCTGTGTGTGCAAAGGAAGCTCAAAACACTACTTTGGGAGGAATGGAAACCACTAACCAAATGCGTACAGGAAGCAGCCATACACTTGCACTGTGTTGACGTTTTAACTAAGAAATTAAAGGGCCGGCAGTCAAGATGGCCGCTGACGGTCCGTAGCACACAGTCGCAGACCTTCCTTCTCCCGTCCCGATGTAGCAAGATGTGCTAAGAAGGATGAGGTGGACTCCGCTATGCCAGGATTTCAGCGTGATTAGGCGGCAGCAGGACAGCGGTACTGTGCGGTAGTTGCTACACCTGGCAGAGTCGCTGTTTGCTTTCATCAGGCACAGCTGTGCAAAAATAGCGGCACTGCTTTTAAGATCTGTACCGAGCCAAGCAAGGATGGCACCTCAGGGGCCTAAACCAGCAAAGGACTCTAAGGACTCTGTGGGCCCTATTGATGGCGCTAAGGACTGTAATAAGTAGATCCCCACCCCCCATTCATCATGCACAGTGCTCCGGTCCACGGGGGAGGGGGCGTGAGAAGGCCCCCCATGACGCTAATGAAGAAGGCAGCTGAGCACCAAACGAGCAGCGGCGCTAGCGGCAACGTTGGAAACATTGGAAACCCAGGCGGCAAAAGCACGCAGAGTAAAGGAACAGACGATCGTGCCCAGAAGACCCTAACGCAAAGAGAAATCAAAGAAACTGCTAAAGCCAGAGATTCCTCTCTTCGGCAACCCACCTTGGATGAGGCTTTCTTGCACAAAGTGCATGAGCTGACACCGGCGAGGATTGAAAACGCGGTGGACGTGGAGGAGAACGACGCTGGAGGCTCCCGCGAGGACGCTGAGGTTTCGGTTGCTGAGCAACGCCGTGAAACCACGTCGCAGCCTTTGCCTGGGGAAGCTGCTAGGAGCGCTTACCAGAGCTGCGCGAGAGCTGATACGGAGCAGTTGAGCGAGAGGCATAGAGAGCAGCCCAGCCACAATGGAAGTCCTGCAGTACCCAAGGAGGGTGAACAAGATCGACCGCCAGGGGGCGGCGAACCGGCCACAGCAAAGGGGAATGTGAGTAATTTTCAACCCAACACATTTCAGGTTGATTCAATTGGTCCTCCGCGCGAAGGGGGGGGGGGGTTGGGGGGATAGGCTCACCAGAAGGGGACTGCTTCTTCTCCCTCAATGAGGACTCAGAGTCATTGATGTCAAGTGAAGAGAGCTTGCTGCAAGACTCAGACACAGGCTCAGTAAGCACCTCATCTGCTCAGAGAAACACTCAGCAAAAAAGGAGATCTAAGGCTAACGTCAAAGTAAACCCAGCCAGTACTGCCAGGAAGCTAGTTTGGGACTACTCTGCCACATCCCAGATGTAATAAGATGGCGTTAGCAAGACTGCGCAAGTAGGGCAAGCCAAGTCCCCTCCTCAGACTCAGCCACAGGCTGCCTCATTGGACCTACTGTTCGTCACCCTAAAACAGATGCAAGGGGAGGCAAGGATTGAGAATCGCAGGGCTAAACTAGCAACGAAAAAAATTCAAATCTCCCTCAGGAAAATGAACAAGCTGTATGAGGGTATGGCAGATAGGGTGGCCCATGTGGAGGAAAGGAGAGGAAGGCTCGAGGGCGATGTCAGCAGGTGCCAGTCTTTTAAACAAGCTCAAGAGAAGGTGACTGAGGAAGTCCAGTGGAAGCTGGAGAACTTTGAGAATCGGCAGAGACAGAACAATATAAGATTGTTGGGTCTGGCTGAATGGGTGGAGGGGCAGGATGTCAGGATCTTTGTGATTAATCTGTTTAAGGGCGCATTACCTGAGATGACCTGTTGGAACTGGAAGACCGAGGTGCAGAGAGTGCATCAATATCCTCTGACCCTAAGGAAAGGGCAGTCAGACAGACCAAGAGCAATCTTGGTGTATGTGGGCAATTATCTTTTGAGGCAGGAGATCATGGATAAGGCGAAGCCGGAGTCAAAGCAAACATTTAATCATCTTACACTTTTTGCCCGACCGGACTTCTGCCATGCCACTGTGGAAAGGAGGTGGAGGATCAGGCAGTTGATAGCTCCATTTCAGGGCCTTGGGTCTGAGGCATATTTCTTGTTCCCTGCTAGGCTTAAGGTGATTACAAAGGGGCAGGTTAAAATCTTTTTCTCTGAAGTGAAAGCACAACAGTATATGGAGGAACTGAAAGAGTTGGAGAGGGTATGAGGTATAGGGCATGACTACTGAAGAGCAGATACTCCAGACGTCTTCCTCATGACCCAATCAGTGATAAACTGGCAAAGATAAACATAAGGATTAGTTTATAGCCGGTTAAGTAAGGGGTGCACCGGTTGGACTCAGTAGGGCATCGGGGGGGAGGAGGCGGCGACTGCTGCGAGCTTAGTGGCCACACATAGGTCAGGATTTACCTATTTGCCAGTAAAGGGGGGAGATCTCAAGGGGGGGGGTTCGGGGAGGGGTGGGAAAGGGTTGGGGGGGTTGGGGGAGGAGGGGGACACCACGGGGAGCACATACAGCACACACAGCACAGCACAGACTAGCACAATGTTTAAAACTATCTAAATTGACGGCGGAAAAGGTGGGACTCCCATTTGATGTATTTAATGAGTGTTCGGATTGCATCCATCAATGTTTGTGGTCTCAACGATCAAGCCAAAAGGCAGCAAGTTGCCTCTATGCTGAAGGCAATGCGGTTAGATCTAGTATGCTTGCAAGAGACCCACATTGAGGGGGGGAGGGCTCATCTACTGGAGCAGCTAGGGTTTTCCCTTTTGGCATATACTGAACAAGGCACTAAGACTGAGTCGCTGTATTAGCTAAAAGGGGTGAGAATACTGTAGTGAATAGGAAACTGGAAGATCAGTGGGGCAGATGGGTCCTTCTAGAGTGTGTAATACACAGTGAAGTATTTACCATAGTTTCAGTCTATGGGTCAACGGATGACGACCCTGATATCTTTGAATACCTGGATGCAGAACAAGCTTTATGGCCAGAACCGATAATCTGCTGCAGGGATTTTAATATTAATGGTTTGGCTGGCCTAGGGATTAAGGGGGGACAGGTCCATATGGGCTGTAAAAAAGACAGGTGCCCCAATAGTCAACCTGGCCCAACATAATTCGCTAGTGGATGTCTGGGCGCGGTTGAATCCTATAGGCTCTGGCAGGTGTGCGTCAGGCTGGATTATTTCTTAATTACTAATTCATCATTGGCAAAAACTCATATAGAGAAATTCCCCCGGATTATATTTGATCATAGCCCATTAGTTATTACCCTAAAGCATGATAGGGTAGCTAAAAGGAGAATACATGGTCGTTTGAAAGGGCAATGTTAAAGGATGTCGACTATATAAATTATATGAGCAACTGGATTGTTAACTTTTGGGATATTAATAGGGGTAGTACTTCTTCAGGGATGGAATGGGATGCATTTAAGGCAGGTATAAGAGGCTAGACTCTGAGCTATAGTCTACATAAATAAAAACAGGAAGGAATAAAAGTGACAGAACTTTACAAGGTAGTAGCATTAGCAGAAGAGGAGTTGAGCATAGCAATACAGCAGGGGACATCCTTAAAGCAAATTCTTCTTAAAATAATATCCGCCAAAGCAGAGGCCGTTGAGAACATTGCTAGGAAGGCAGCAGCCAACTTTCTACTTAGGAAAGAATTATGCCACAAATTAAGTGAAAAGGTGGGGCACACTTTGGCGATACGTACAAGGCAAAAGGCTGCAGCAGGCGAAATAAGGGAGATCTCGGATGGCAGTGGTGGCACTATAACAGATCCTAGCGCAATTCGGGAGGCCTTTAGGCTATTTTATGCTGACCTGTATAAAGAAGAACAGTTAGGGGATACAATAGCGACCCAGGCATATCTTAGAGATGCATTAGCCACTGGCCTCTCTGAGGAGGAGAAGGCATTTCTGGAACTCCCTATAACTAAGGAGGAGCTGTTAGCGGCATTATATAGCCTCCCATCAGGTAAAGCGGCAGGCCCTGATCAGATACCCCTAGAATTTTATAAAGCCTTCCAAACAATCCTAAGTAAGGATATGGGGGATACGATCATGCGGGCACAAGTGGCGGAGTCAATACAGAATTCCTGGGCAGGGGCCGATATAGTTATAATTTTGAAGAAGGGCAAACCATCAGCAGAGCCAGGGTCCTATAGGCCCATAACTCTTATGAATGCACATGCAAAAATGTTCTCCAGATACTGGCTTTAAGATTAGCCAGAGTGATAGAAGGGTTGGTTAGCCCCATCCAGCATGGGTTCATACCAGGAAAGAGCACGGCGCACCACATACGGCAAGTCATTACTTTCTTCAACACAGCAGAGGTCTCAGGAGACCCTATGGCTGTCCAACTTTTAGATGCAGAGAAGGCATTCGATAGGGTCTCCTGGGACTACCTTTGGACAACTATGAGATGGAACGGTATAGGAGAGGGATTTATAAGGGCCGTACAGGCTTTATATAAAGGCCCAACAGCCCGGCTCAGAATTAACAGAGGATACACCGTGTCCCTACGGATTCAGCGGGGGACTCGTCAAGGGTGCCCTGCTCGCCACTCCTCTTCGCCCTCTATATCTATCCACTGCTATGCAGGCTGGAATTAAATAATAGGATTGAGCCATTAAATACTCAAGGGTGAGATTTCAAAACATTTCCATACGCAGACGACGTGGCAATTGTAACGTCAATGCCAGTTAGGACGATTGAAAAGGTTGAGACAGAAGCTCAGGCCTTTGGGCAGGTTTCAGGATATGCCCTTAATAGGGCTAAAACTCAGATATTCAAGAATAGCAGGGCACTCTGTGATGATGAGAGGGTGACTACTTCAGCTATCTATCTTGGGATTAGCATCTCAGCGGACCTTGACAGGACAGTCGAAATAAATATTGGGCCTATGATCACTAAAGCTAAACAAGCTCTGGACAGGATGCATAATTTACATCTATTACTAGTGGGGCGCGCAAACGTGATTAAAATGATTAACCTGCCTAAATTCCTGTACCGATTTAGGACAGTTCCACTCTTTTTCGAGGCCAAATGATTTGTGGCACTAGAACAAATGTTGAATAGGTTTATATGGGCGCACAGTAAGACAAGTAGAGAGCTGCAATATATGACTCTTCTCGGGGCAAGAGGAGGCTGGGCGGTCCCGAATTTAAAAATGTATTATTGGGCGGCGGCGCTCCAGTATATGCAGGGCCTGCTAGGGGGACCGGTAGGGGACTTTAGAATAAATGTTGGCTCTACTGATGTATATGCAGCAATTTTGGGCGAAGAAGCAGAGAACTACCTCCTCAATCGTGCTGATTCTAGTTATTATAAGAGAACAAGATTCAAAACACTACAGTGGTGTGTAGGATATGGGCAGCCTTTTCTAACAAGCATTTGCAATGCAATAGGTCTCGCATTAGGAAAGTTTGAGCTATTAGTATTGTAAATGACAAATATTTTATTCATGTGTTGGTTTTGAAAATAGCGAAATTAATAGCTTTGTCATTTACAATGCCAATAGTTTTAACGTTCGCAAATGTGACACCTATAGCATTTGCAATGCAATATGTGTTGTATGTACGTGACATAGATGTATTGATATTACAAATAACAATGGCTTTTAATTTTTTAAAATAATTAATACTTAAATAAAAGTTATTGTAATTTATAATGACAATAGCTTAAACATTTGTAAATAACTTTTGTGAAGATTATGTTCAGTGTATCATAGAATAGTGATGACACCAGACCTGTCCAACGTGCCTCTGCAGCATTTGAAGGGCCAAAAGGGACCTAGATGACTGTCAGGAGGGTACACGTAAATACTACAATACCGAAAAAAGGCAAGCCTTATCGTGTGTACCAACAGCCAGACAGCACAGCATCAACACCAAGACTCAAAATGGGCGTAATTAGTGGGAGCGGTATTTATTTATACAAGGCAGGCGTCCATGTGTTTCCCCCTCCACGGCTGGAGACTGGAGTATCGATTAGAGGGGTCAATTCCAGCAGCAGTTGGCCAATCACCCGGGCTGGTCTGGCTCAGAGGCCCAGAAATAGAGACCAGCTATGCCTGTCCTTTACAGCCTTGAGTAAAATGCTCACGTGGAACAGGGCTGTGTGCCGTAGATGGTGGAGGGCGAAGGGCAATGTAGGTAGGTGTGCACACAGAAATGCCAAGTACACAGAAAGGAGAAGTTTGCAAGCCTTTGGTATACAGCACAGCTGAGAAGACGAGCAGGGAGAGGCGAAAGGAGGAAACGAGGGGTGTGTGGAGGTTCCTGGCATTGATGAGGCTCTTCTGAAACTGCCCCCCTCCCCACCCCCTTCAAGGGTGCACAGCGCTATGAAGTTGTCATGCTTAGGGTCACATGGAGCGACGCTAGCAGTAATGCTATACATAAGAGCCAACAGATCACCTCGCCATCCCACCCCTATCTACACACTTCTTAAGCGTGAATTCCCAAAAACCAACACAAAGCTTACCAGTGGCTGAACGGGCCGCCATTATCGGCGCCTTGGATCAGGGCCAGACGGTAATGAGTGCACGCTCTGGCCTAGGCTCGGGTTTCATTTCATTTTTCTACATACTGATTTGGCATTTCTCACAGATGGATCGCATATCGGACCTACACTGGCAGCAAAAAAAAAACACCTTTCACAAGGCCTCAGGCTAAACCAAAGTAAAAGCTTCTCTGCTCAACGCCCAGTCTGTTGTTTTTGAGGGGAGGGAGGACGCACGCAGGCACGCACACACGCGCTCTCTCCCCAGTCCGATCTCCTGATTTCATTTAAGCGAAATAACAAAATACGAAAATTAAATCTTGGTCGTACCTTTTAGCACTGTTCTGCGTGACCGAGTTAATAGCTGTGTATGTAGACAAAATTTAATTTGAAACAAGCACTAAGGGGTGTAAAAAATCCCATGGGAGGCAGGCGCCGCCGCGCTGCCCGCAGCGACCCGGAAGCTCTTGGCCGGCCGGCCAATCCGCTCGCGGCCGACCGGAAGTCCCGCCTCCCGAGGTCCGCGAGCTGCCGGCGCATGGAGCGCCCTGCCGTCCGGTGTAGCCCGGGTCCCCAGGAGGGGGCCGGGGAGAAGGAGGAGTGTGGCGCCTGTTGCGGGGCTCCTCTGACCTGAGGGAGCCCCGATTTAGATGAGGAGACGCCGCGCCGTGAGGAGCCCCGCCGGAAGAGCGCAGTTGGTGAGTGGGGCCCAGGGCTGATGTAAAGTGCGTGCGTGCCTGTGTGTATGCCTGGGGGGGGGGGGAGGGGGGGGAGTGAGTGTGTGCGCGCGTGTGTGCGCAAGGGAACGTGTGTGCGCATGCGTGACTGTGTGTGATTGAGAGAGAATGCGAGGTAGGGGATAGTGTGCCTGTATGTGTGCCTGTATGTGTGCCGTATGCCTGCGTGTGCATGCGCGCGCCTGTGTGTGTGTGTGTGTGCGTGCGTGCATGCATGCATGCAGAGGGGTGGGGGCTGCCTGTGTCTGTGTGTGAGAAAGGGCTTTGCGCATGCGCAGCTACCAGACGCTCGCTCCCGAGGTGAAATCTGACCTCGTCAAAGCGCGCGTCTGGTAGCTGTCCACATTCCTAAATACGGGCCACAAAAGGTCTGAAGCAGACACTCTCAATGCTCACGCATTGAGAGTAGGTCTGCTCGACCTAAAAATATGGACTTGGTAGGTTTAATCGATACACGCGCATGTTTAGGAATTTGTCCTTCCAGGAGAAATATTTGTGGATGCAGTCATGGCTGAATGGGCAAGGAAGGGAATCTTGAAATTGGGAGACTTGATGGGGCATGATGGGATCCTCCAATTTCCTGAGCTGCAGGCGGCCTACGGGATCGATAGAAGGAGCCTTTTAAAATACTTACAGGTTCGGGGCTTCCTCTGGAAAAAACAGGGAGGATTGGCAGGGTTCAATAAGAATAAAATTCTTGATGCTATCGAGTGCGGGGTGGACTGCTCTATCCGCAGATTGTATTCAGAGCTCTCTGCCACAAAGGCGGAAGATTTGGAGAAATATGGCGCTAAATGGTCAGGCAAGTTGGGGATAGAGCAGGACTGCTTTCAGGAATCTCTAGAAGTAGGACAGACCTTACTATGTTCAGCTGGGCTGCAGGCCCAACATTATAAGACATTATACTCCTTATATTACACACCGGCAAAGATAGCGCAGTGGGAACCACAGGGATTGCTTGTCCGCGATGTGATTCCTCGGAGGCAGACATAATTCATACAGGGAGGATTGGCAGGGTTCAATAAGAATAAAATTCTTGATGCTATCGAGTGCGGGGTGGACTGCTCTATCCGCAGATTGTATTCAGAGCTCTCTGCCACAAAGGCGGAAGATTTGGAGAAATATGGCGCTAAATGGTCAGGCAAGTTGGGGATAGAACAGGACTGCTTTCAGGAATCTCTAGAAGTAGGACAGACCTTACTATGTTCAGCTGGGCTGCAGGCCCAACATTATAAGACATTATACTCCTTATATTACACACCGGCAAAGATAGCGCAGTGGGAACCACAGGGATTGCTTGTCCGCGATGTGATTCCTCGGAGGCAGACATAATTCATATTTCTGCTACCTGCCCGCAGTTATATATGCTTCACAGGGCCATAGAACCTTTTCTCTCTTGATCCTTGGGAATCGAGATCACACCGGTATGGATGATCCTGGGGGTTAGCGGTGAGTTTGAGCAGGGGCCTGATTTCCAGTTTCTTTTCATGGCCATGGTTGTCCTACGTATGTGTATAGCAAGGGGATGGTTGGATAGAACACCACCAACTCTGCACCAGTGGCTGGCTAGTCTCCTTGCCGTCGTTAATCTAGAAAAGGGCATATATGCAAGGAAAGGAAAAAGGGGTAGACTGCTCGGGAGGTGAATATGGGAACCCATCCAGAAATGGAAAGAAATTGTTAAAAACTCCCGGTGGGACCTACCCTGAAGGGATGTATGGGTTTTCTCTTTTTCTTTCTTTTCTTTTTTTCTTTGTCCGTACACTTCAGAAATATACTTATCATTGTATTGTAATGTACTGAGACTTGGTTCTTGCTGTGCTGTAACACCAAAAATCTTTTAACCCCTTTGTTGCTCATGACGAGCTCAGCTCGTCATGAGGCACAGTTCTTGTGTGCTCATGACGAGCTGAGCTTGTCATGACCGCACCCGTTTCTATTGTGGTCCAGCACAGGGGAAGAATATCTCGAGCAGCCAAGGTGTTAATAAAATGTTTAAAAAAAAAAAAAGAAATTAAAGGGCCATTATGCTGGAACGGGAGTATATGAGTCTCTCATAGACTTCGTCCAGGGCTAATAATAAAACCTGCACATTACAAGATTCTAAATGTAATAACCTTGTGGGTTTATTCAAAAATATTATTACAGAAAGCAAAAAGATTATTTAATAAATCAAAACAGTTTACATAATTTGTATTCATTAGCAACATTAAATTAATATAGACCATTGGCTGAGGCTATATATTTTTTTACTTTCTAAATGAAGAAAGACACATGCTAGTGAAATGCTCAAACATCCTAAATTAACATGCACGTTTCTACTGCATTTCATGAATGATGGTCACTGCAGCCTGGTTATGCTAACTAAAGCATGCCTAAATAAATCATTTTCTTCCAAATTAAAACTCTCTTACAGCTGTGTGCTGGCCTTCACTGCACAGAACCAACAGTGTTACTTTAAGGCAGTGATACTCAAAGTACGTCCCGGGGGCCACATGCAACCCTCCTGACCTTTACATGCGGCCCCTGGGACACAGCATCACTGAGCTGCTGTTTCCTCGACTCAAGGCGATACCAAAGGGGGTGATGGACGGAGAGTTTGAGCAAATCAAACACTCACCCCAAGTCAAATGATCTGGGTTTAATCCATCATCAGTCTTTAGCTTACTCTACCACCTCAGTTCAGACATGGCCATGACCCTGTGCCTCATGGGAACAGTCCAGCCCGAACTGCCAAGCCATGTCTTCCCTAGACCGGAAACAAGCATCCTGGGACCGGTTTCGGGTTCATAACCCTCATCAGCCAGGCTATCTTAAATCCAGTGGCAGAGTGAGCAAGGGACCCACGTCTGGGCATACCCTGCTAACATAGGGCGAACAAAGCAATACCAAAGGGGATGACGGACGAAGCATTTGAGCAAATCAAACACTCACCCCAGTCAAATGATCTGGGTTTAATTCATCATCATTCTTTAGCTCACTCCACCACCTCAGTTCAGACTTGGCCATATGCAAATCAGTCTGACCCTGTGCCTCATGGGAACAGTCCAGCCCTGATCTTCGCTCAGCAGAGGAAACAAGGCAGACGAAAAGGAGGCCAAACCACCCCACGCCCATACAGGACAACAAAACATCCGCCCAAGGCCAAATGAGGAGGAGCACCAAAGGAGAAGAGCAACCTAGAGACCCCAAGGAGAAGATGCAGAGCAAAGGCAAGCCTTCCTCCACTGGAAACACACCCAGCGAAGAGAGCAGCCGAGCCTAACACAGCCAGAAGGCAAAGTCCAGACAGAATGGTGTCGTCCGCAATAAGCAGGCAGAAGCCAAAAAGGGCAGCTCAAGGTCACCCAGGAAGAACTGTCCAGCGCCCTGCAGGGACAGACTGCACCCAAAAAGGAACAAGAACTCAGGGACCACCTCATCCCACAGGGAGGAGAGGTAGAACTGAGTGCAAGGCCCACTGGAAGAAGTGGACAAGGCAAGGATGACTGTCTCACCAAAGCGCCAGGAAGGCACAATGGTGCAGAAGAACAGTAGGTCAGCACCAGCAAGTGCAGCCAGACGCCGAGAGCCCAGCCAAAGGATGCTCACAGGGCAAGCCAGACGTCAGCTGACGACCGAGAGCAAGAAGGCGAGAAGGGTCCGGACACACTCCAGGGAGGAGTCCACACCCACAGTCCAAAAAGAAGTGGAACCAAGGCGCCCGGCAGCAGACAGCAGGCCAGACCAGGCGAACAGCGCAGTGACCCCGTAGAAGGACACCCAGGGGCACAACTCAAGCCATCCCAAGCCATCAGCAAGAGGATTGCATTTGCAACATAGCTTAACACCACGGAGAACAGAGGACCAAAGGCAAACACAACTCCCCAGTGCTTAACAAAGCTATATAACAGGTACCACTGACCCACATAGGGCATGTTACATCCCAAAACCTGGGAACCTCTTGGGAACAATGTCCACAGCAGAGGGCAACAGAAAATACTTGCGGAAAAACCAGCAGAAGGCTTGTCAAGCAGCCATAGAGAAAAAATACAGCAGGCCTAGTCTCAGGGCCAGCATGGTGTAAAAAACTCAAAGCAAAAACAAACAGTCAAGAAGGGCCGGCCAGCGGCCAACAAAACCACAGTCCCAACAAGGAGGACTCGAGTGGCCATGAATCACAAACACACAACTGGGGTGACCTGCCCCAACGGAAGACCACCTCCAAGAACCAGAGCAAGTCACAGGTCACTGAGGGGGAGAAGAAGGAGGAGAAGGATGAGCAGGCCGAAGCCCCGCCAAGAACCTCTGGATGGTTGAGTCTGCTGGGGCATGGAACAAAAGAGTGCCATCGAAGGGAAGATCTTCCAGGCGTTCCAGAACATTTTTCGGGAACACACTATCCTGGAGCCAAGCATGGCAGTGAAGGGCAACTGAAGAAGCCATGGCACAACCAAGCACCTCAGATGTCCAGAGCAGAGCGAAGAATAAACGCCACCAGCTCCCGGCCATGTAACGCATGGTGCCGCAAATCAACCCCAGCACCCTCCTGAGAAGCAGCAGAGCCAAGGGACTCCGCCAAGGGACTCCGCCGAGTCCCACAAGCAAGAAGTGGCCCTAGCCAACTCACTTAAGTGTTATATACGTGTTGCTGTATTTCACTGTACATTAATTCATGCACTGAGCACTTTATTCACAAACTGTCACGTAATATACACTTCTGCTTGACGGTCTTATAATTTTTGGAATCTAATGGCAATATTGAATGAATTAATTCAGATGTAACATGAATGAATTCTGAAAATAAAAAATCGTTTAAAATCACTATTTGTCTTTATGAAATTTCTCTTTGTGTTTTGTTTCAGAGAGGTTGTTTACACGTTTATTGAGCATTTAAAAGCTTTTGTCAAAGTGATTGTCTTTACCCAACAAAACCACCTTTGTATTTAACCGAGTGAAGGCCGCACCTGGCTCTGTAGGGCCCAGCGGTGGGGAAAGAAGCTCTTCCGTAGGCGACGGCTGCAAGTTAAGGCGGCAATCCCCTAAGCCAACCGGAGTGGGGAAGGGCCAGGTCTGGAAGGGGGGCCGAGGAGTGGGGGACCTGTGGCTCCTCTGGCGAAAACCACAGGCGCGGCAACGGCGAGGAGCCGTCCTTGACCCGGTGCCTGTCTGGCGCCATAGAGTCCGCAACCTGAGGCAGGACATCGTCGTTGTCCAGCGCCAAGGGAGACGCCGGACAGGCGTCCTCCTCGCCACACAGCGCAGGAGACCAGGGCTGGGACGGAGCCGAGGGGGCTAAGGGACGGCGCCGACTCGACCTCCGATGAGGCGGCAGCCTGCGTGGAGTGACGAGAGGGACCTGGGGAGTGACGAGGACTCCTACGCCAGCCTCGACCCCTGAGGGGACGAGAGGGACCCGCCAACACCTGTGGCGCTGCCAATGCTGACTCAACCTCTGACGAGGCAGCCACCTGCGTGGAGAGACAAGAGGGGCCCGGGGAGGGATGAGGGGTCCCCCGCCAGCCGCGACCCATGATGGGACGAAGGGGGCAGGGCTAGCAGCTGCCAGCGCCGAAGCGGCATCACCTCGGCCTAAGACAAGATCGCCGTCTGTCCATAGGGCCGAGAGGGGATCGGGATGTGACGTCAGGCGTCCTCAAGATGAGCACGTCTTAAAGCCCGAAGGCATCCGCACACTGTTCCCACAAACACACGCAATAGCGAAGGGAAGGCCGAAACAGGCCCGGAGCACAAACCAGATCCGCGTTGCACGTGAAAAAGGAAAAAACTGACGTAGGCATGCCGGGTTGGGGCTAATGGGACCTCGCTGATGTCACGGGCGCGAATGACGCTGGGGCGGAGTCACGTGATGCTGCCCCCCCTGGCGCACGGAGATGCTGTGGCAAAAGATTTTCCGGATCCAGTCTCACACCTGGGGATAATAATACGGGAAGGCAGCACTGGGCTGCTGTTTACTCGACTCAGCACTAACATGGAAAAAAATTAAATATACACCAATCACTTATTTAAAGGTTAATTGCAGTTAGGGAAAGGAAGTAGCTAGGCTCTTAACTTTAGGAACACCTTCATTTTTAAAGACAGCCACTAGATTAAGGTGACCAGGTGTCCCGGATTTGCCAGGACAGTCCATTTATTCACCAGCTGTCCCGGCAGATTTAGGGAAATTTAGCTCATGTTCCGGTTTTTAGAGAGGGTCGACTGAAAATGGTGGGAGGTATCTTTTTATGTTTTGCAAAGCAGGGATGGGGATGGTTAGCAGCTCTTTTAACAAGCATTGGCATAGCCAATAAGTCTCGCCTTTGGGACCTTTTTAGTGTTTAGCTAGAGCTATTGGCTATGCCAATGTGTTAAAGTTATGTTGTAGCTGCTGTCTAGCATATTAAAAAATTGTAATAATAAAAAAAAATGTGTTGGTTCCTCTGGTGCACTTCGACAAGTGCAGACTTCTACATTTATCACAATTAAAAGCACTGACACTGTGGACTACATCTGGATTAAACAAACCTTGGAGTAAGTTTGAGCACGTTAGGAGTTGCACAATTTCACAGCAAGCAGTAATGTGTGCTAAAACTTGGATGAGTGGAAGCCCACCAAAAACCCCAATGATGGACCTGTGTGCCACAAGTGAGCAGTAAGTGCTCATTCACAATGCTCTGCACAACATACTCCTTATACAAGACTCACTACGGAATATACAAACACCTACTCTAGTGCCAGAGATAAAACCCGGACGTGGACACTTCTGTTCATCATTTGTGAACTAGTAGACCAAGGGTGCCCAATACAAGTTCAGGGGGGCAGTTCTATGCTACACTTTTAGACCTAAATAATGACTTTGTAAACAAGTCACATCTAGTGTTGTGGTATGCACAGTGCCTTCGATGGTTGGAGCTTTAGACACTAATGAAGTAGCTAGTAGGGCTACTAGCGGGAGTGAGCAGGGGCACCATCTATTTGCAAGATAATTACAAACAGATGTCGCCAAGCTCGCTCCTGCAAGGGAAACACCAAACGGGCATGCGTTGCAATAGAAAGCAATGCAAAATGTGCACGTTTTTGGTAAAAAAAGCTGATAGATTCCAAGAGGCCCCCTCCTATGTAGTGCATGCAAGCTGTGTAGGCGAGACCTAAAAAATGACAAAACAGATGCCAGAAAGCTGCACAAACAGACACTGAAGAGAGACAACCGGTGCACAGAGCCAGATTCCGTTAGAGAGAAATTACCATTCCCTACGGCTACCTCGTCATCCTATTAATATACTAAAGTCAAAATTATTGCTTTTCTTTTTCTGGCATTTGTTCTCTACAACTTGACCTTATGAAAATCCACCAGTCACATGGGGTTTCCTTGACCTCGATGCTGAACACCAGACATCATGTTACATTCAGTTTGAACTACGCCACTTCAAGGCTGTTATGGCTACTTTTTTCTTCCAGTAGAAATTACGTCAGGGCTGTAACTGGAGACGGACAGCTGGACTACCTGTTTATTGAGCTCTGTGAAAAGAGCTACCAATGCTAGCCTTGGCGGACTTGGTGTCCTTGAGATTGTTAAAATATCTTTTAGCAAATGTCATTCTCACTTGTGCTGCAGTGCTGGTCGTAGCAGATTCCATTTCGAGGGCCACCAGGGAGTCGGATCAAACCATCTCTATGTTGGGGTTTTGACGCTGATGACGTGAAAGTGCCTCCTGTCACTCTTGAGCCTGCACGAGCAGCCCCTGCCAATCGCAGACTGAGTGATTTTGAAGGAGCTGCTGCGGAATACAGAGAATAGCGGTATGACACGACCTTCCCTCTAAGAGCCGAATCGTACACGAAAAATACAAACATGACTAAAGCCATATTCGAGAAGATGCTGCTATTATAAGGCCAGAAAGTGTCTGTGCTCTAAATAATAATGACTATTAGCCCACTTCTAGAAAAAATTCTGTGATGCTCAATACACTAGCCAATTACAGCCCCAAGCAAAACTAAAAGAACAAGCATTGACAAAGCAAATAGGAGTGGTGTTGGCTATCAGCCTTTGTGCTTTGTCAGTGCTTGTTTTATTTTGTCTTGGTTCTCACAAAACGTTATTGTTGGGAAACCTGCCAGGCCCTCATCAATCTAAAACAAAATTGGTGAAAATCAAAAGTAGTTTTAGATTCCAAAAGCAAACATTGCTCTAGTAGCTCCTGGCACTTAAGGGAGCTCCTTTAAATGTACATGTACTCCTTGTAAAAGGGAAGAATGTCCACACTCACAATAAAGTTAGCCAATGGCTTGTGGCCCATCCCCTGCCAGAGCAATAGGAGGGAACGGGGGGGGGGGGGGGGGGGGACTTTGATACTCCGGTGACAAAATAAAAAAAATTCAAAACGAAATAAACGTACTTGATAGCCACCGCCTCTACCGTTTGCTCCATCTGGCTCTTCCTGCTTCTGGGACCGGCGCCCCAACTGCACTGCGGCCAATCATGACGCTGCAGGAAAGCAGTGTCAGGATTTGCCGGAGTGCTATTACTTTGCACTCTCAGGCAGACTGGGAACCTGTGCCTGCTTCCTCCAGCCCCACCAATGCAGCTGGGCCTGGAGAAAGCTTCACTGCGCATGAGGTGTTTGGCCAGCCATTTCAAGCTGGCCAAACGCCTCATGCGCAGTGAAGGGACAAGGGAGTCCACTAGCACTCCCCCACCACAGTGGCATTCCCTGGATACGCCCCCAAGACTCGTCAGAGTCGTGAGGGGCAGGTCCAGGCAGATAAAAATAATATAATAATAAAACAGGTTAGAAACCTGTTTTATTATCATTTTATTTGCGGCCGGTGGAAGAGAGGTGGCGCTCCTCCGCCCTAATGGAGGGGCTGCCACTGGGCTGAAGTGGGCTCACCCTTTACTCCATACTGTATGCTGTGGAGGTCAGAAGAAAAATGTGAATTATTACCTTATTCCCATGTAGATATGTTAGGAAGTTTATACTATCATTGACCAGCATTGAACCTATGTTATCTTCTTTGCTTTTATGTAACTTTGACACCTACCCTGTAAGGCGCTCTGATACCCGCAAGGGTCTAGTTCGGGCTATATAAAACTTTCAAATAAATAAATAAATACAAAAACAACCCAATGGACAGAGAGGGCTCACTGAAAGGCCTTATAAACAAGTATATTATACATTTAATTGTAGTAAAATGTAAAAATCTTGGCTAACGTCAGACTTAAAAACTACTTTGGTGACGTAAGAGACGGAAGAGGTTAATGTTAGTACACCCACAGGGGAATACATATAGAGTAAAAACAACTGGTCGGAAAGTGATTATGATGTGCATTAATGTACAATAATGTACAATAATGCTGTAACACTGCTTGTGTGGAAGATGGGAAATAAGCATTAAAACCTGTTGTTTATTACTTCGGAAATTGATAACGTTTTTTAAACTTAACAAAAAAAATAAGCAGCAAACCAAGTACAAAAGTGACTAGATACCATTTGCAACCTTCAATGAGTGTCATAGGATTCCGTCTGTGCCTGGATTTAGTACCTACTCTCTTTCCACGTGAGATGATAGCTGAAGGAAAAAGCCACTAAATTCATCTTTATACCTTGATGATTTGAAAGCATTTCAACAACATAGATGGCAAGGTCTTAACATGCTATGTTCATTCCATGCTCATCTATCTGCCAAATCTCTAAATGTTCCCTGTCCTTTCTCCTTGTGCTTGCTTTCTACAGGACAGAACAAGATGTGCCCACATGGGCAACTTTCAGAATGGATTATGATCTAAGAAGGTATTTTGCAGCCAACCTTATTGTTCAACATCTATTTTGTGTTCTTTGTTAAGCAGACAATAGTTAATCATATGCCAGATTCACCAATACTCATTTTACCCTATCAAAATACATGAAGGTTATTGAGGAATGGATGGCCAGAAGTTAGTTCAGTCAAACCAAAAGGAAGTGGTAGATTCCCCCTCCCCCCAAGAACAGCTTGACCCTTCCTATTCCCAAATCGAATTGTCAATTTCACTGGTTTGTCAATAAATTCTAATATAGATTTCTGCAACTCTGGCCTGCTAATACTGCAGCACAGTTGTGGCCAACTTCCACAATGAATATAATCCAAACTGCTTGGCCTGGAAAGGAGAGATGCTTTTTCAGTGGCCTGTCAATGCGGATATCAATTGACGGTGGAGGATAGATTCACATTCTTAATGCTAGCCATTGCCCAGCAAATGCATTTCTCTTTTCTTTAGAACCAAGCCTCTCATCAAAAATCTTGCGAAACGAGCTATGTTACACCTTTTAGACTCCCCTACAGTTCCTCAGGAACCGACTTTGACCCGAAGAACACAGTTTTTCCTCAATCATTGGACAAAAAGAGATCCAATATTGTACACAGCAATATTAAAAATGATTCCAAAGATCTCAGTTGCCAGGAAAATAGCAGGGAAAGGTATATAGTGGCATGAGGTAAAGAGGTATCAAGTTTGCAGGAGGCACTTCAGAATGTTTTCCCACTCACTCAACTCTTTCTCAATAGCAAGTAGCTTTAAGAGTTAACAGGCTATTTAAGTACATATTTTCAACTTCAGATATTTTGTTTTTGCTCAACCTGCATTATTGCATTTTGAAATGCAATATCTCTTCCAAATTGTAAACGGACTATGGAATCACTCCTGATTAACTACATCCTCCTATTTTTGTGGGATGTCATCTCCCTCGTCAGATACAAATCCAGTCTTTTCTTCCTGTCCCTGGAAAGTCAATTACTTTGTTCTCTCGCTGCACCTCAAAGTGTCACAAGTTGGTCGACCAGCGTAACAACCTTTCTTTCTGAACTTTCCCTGAAACAGTCTAGCACAGGAAATTCAAATAAAATAGTTTTTCGGACACCCTGCACACCTCGGGGATGCATAGCGCTTCTGTGTTAAACTATTTGTGATATATTTTTTATACAAAATTATATTGAGTGCATTATATTTTAAATTCGTTTTTTTATTATTTGGAACAGATTTTAATCAATTTCACCCCTTTTCACACTCCCTCTTTCAAGCCAAGTAAGGGTTCCTAGCTACAAGACTCACTTGGTTAACTTGTTTATTGAGGGTTCAAATTTGACCCAAGATTAGCCTTCCATGTCTGTGACTCCTACATCTCCAATTAGATATAGATCACCTGATGGTTAGAGTTAGGGCTCCCATTGCATTTATTACACCGGACAACTAGAGCCTAATGTCATCCAGGTAAAAGGCAACAGGTAAGGGTGCTGCCTGTTTGGGACTGTTAGGGCCCAAGACCAGAAACTATGACTCTCCACCATGACACCACAAGGTGAGCAGCCACTCACCTCTACTATTGGGCTCTAGGGGATTAGCACACATGATTGCAGCCCACCATCTACAACAGGGTGAAGAATGCGGTGACAGGGCTTCAGTGGATGATAAACAATGGCTGCCTACATCCTATCCCTTACCATCATAACATACGAATTACTTACCTTCGGTAACAATGTATCTGGTAGAGAGGATTCTAGCCGTAGATTCCTTCACGTAGAATTATCCCCAGGCATGAGACTGGATCCAGAAAACTTTTTGCCACAGCTTCCCTGCGCGTCGGGGAAGGAGCGGCATCACGCGACTTCATCCAGGCATCGTCCACGCACGTGATGTCAGCGAGGTCACATAAGCCCCACCCTGGCGCGCGTACATCAGTTTCCTTCCGAGAACTTTTTCGAGCCACAACGCGGAGCCATCGGACAAAACTGTAGGAGCATGGGAACAGTGTGCAAAGCAGCAGAAAAACTGGAAAAGAGGAATGGTGATGTACAACACCATAAGGAGCAGTGTCAACACCGCAGCACCCAGAGGCAGGGAGAAGAGGAAGAAACAGAGCACAGCCCTGAGCAGCCACCCTGCCAGTATGTAGACAGCCCCCCCTCCTCCTGGAGACAGGGAACACATGCAAAAATGTCATGACAACATGCAGGAGGACTACAACCCCAACCAGAAACATCGAAGGGGAACCGGTGTCAAGACAAACAGGTACGACAACCTCCAAAGTAACCCCAGCACAGAGTGCGACAACCCCCCCCCCCCCCCCCCAGGAAAAAAGGGGCAAGGGCACGGACGGAGGGCCCCAACTCAGAGGGTTAGCAGAGGGTCCAGCACCCTTAGTAACCAAAGGGGAGAGGAAGGGGAGGGAAGGAGAGAAGGCAATCTCCAAACCTGAGCATAGGGGCACAGGAGCACCCATAAACCCATCCTCCAATCCGCAAAAGAGGAGGAAAGGAACAAGAAACAAGATGTATTCTCCCGTCAAAAAGGGCGAAAGAATGCACTCACAGAAGGCATAGCCTCCCACCGGGAGGCGAGTGCAGAAGACCAAGCCAAAGGTCCTCGCAGAACGGGGAGGAAGGGTGGGTCGTGAAGGAATCTGCGTCTAGAATCGTCTCTACCAGATACATCGTTACCGAAGGTAAGTAAGTAATACTTCTGATAGAGACTACTAGCCACAGTTTCACGTAGAATAGATACCCTAGCGATACCCAAGGGGAGGGAGGGACTGCGAAAGGACCCCACCAGCCTGGACATCAAAGAGGGCCCTACAGGATACCCGAGCCACGGACAAGGCGAAAGCCCCCCCCGGCAAGAGGAACCCCTACACGCAGAACACCACCGACCCCAAGAGAGAGGTAGGAAGAAAAAAGAAGACAGAAGAAGCCCATACACTCACAACAGGAGAGCAAAGGGCAAGGTCAGAGAGGCCGAAGCACCCCACTCTATCCCAGGGCAACAGAGCTTCCATCCAATGCCAGGACAAGGAAGAGGAAGAAGAAGAAGAAAGCCCAGAGGGCCCAAGGAAATGAGGGAAAAGAAGTAGAGCCACCCTAGACGGAAGGCAACAGACCAGACAAAGTGACGCCGACAGTAATAAGCCACCAAAAGCAAGAAGAACAGCCCGGGGCCCCATGAAGACCGGACAAGTGACGCCTGACAAGGAAAAAACACAGAAACATCCCAGCCCACAGGACAGGAGCGGGAAAGTGAGGAAAGGCCCGGACACACCACTACGAGGGGTCCGTGCACATGGCCTAAAGAAGCAATAGCAACAACGTAAACACCATGGAGAGCATGGGCCCGAAGGCGACCCAAACTCCCTAGAAGAATGCAAGCTACCACTACCCCACATAGGGTAAGTTAAGTTCCGAGACATGGGAACCCTCTTTGGAAGAAACTTCCACAGCAGAGGAAGGAACGAAAGAGCCTTGTCAAGCAGCAGAAGAGAAAACAGAAGGCCTAATCTGAGGGTCAAGTCCGTGCAGACAATTCCTGCAAAAACACACGGTCAACGAAGGCGGACGTCCAGCAGCCAACAACAACACAGTCCCAGCAAGGAGGACTCAAGTGGCCATGAAACACACTCCACAGCAAGGGCATCTGGCCCAAAAGAAGGTCCAGAACTAGCTCAACTCAGCAACCACTGAGGAGGAGAAGGAGGAGGACGACGTAGCCCTGCCAAGAACCTCTGGATTTTTGTAACAAAACGGAGTATGGTCCTGGGACGAAGGGGCAGCTGGACCAATATGCAATAAACTAGAGAAAGTTGCTGACCCCCCACTTTGACTTTTTATCTCCAAGATTAAGAGAAAACAAACAAAGAATAATCTTCTGTTTGTTGGGTATATTTATTTTTACCCTTTTGAATTTGTCAATTCTGTTTCCAAGTTTTCATGAGTAAGAAAAACACTATACATTAAATACACATTTACACATATCTACACAACTACTTCACATCATACATATATACATTTTATAGACAATCTTCTTCTCAAATGTTACGATTTTTATCCACAAATAATTACTCTTTGCAAGATAAATATCAACTAAGATAACCACAAAAAGGATAAGCAAAAAGAATTGCTTAAAGAAAGATCAAAACAAACTTTGAAAACTGAATCAAAGTAACAATCAATGAACTCCTGTTGTCTTTCTTTTATGCCTGCCGACGCGTTTCGAATCCGGAGTTTACAATTGCCAGATTCTCATCAGGGCTCTTTCGTTGTGGGTAGTCTAAACAATAATTATAGAAGAAGGACATTAAGTAACTAAAGTTCTCTAGTTAGTTGTCAAATATCCCTAGAAGAACTGGGTGTCACATCAAGGCTATTGTTACCTTCGTTTATGGACGGGCGGTCCCGCGGGTCCACTTTTTCTAATGATACCGAAACAATCCTCAACCTTTTATTGGGACGGATCACCTAATGTGCAAGTGAAAAGGGAAGTATTTACTAATCTGAAACACGGACAGCACAGTCTGAATGGTTCCAGAACAAAAGCCTCAAATTCGTACCTTATTTTTGGCAAAACGTGTATGTGAAGACCTCGGTTATTCATCTGTCGCACTCCAAACAATCTAAAAACGCAATCAGACATGGTACTTAGTGCCCGGTTCTGGTGTGACCCTAACATTTAGCCTGCATGTCTGCGGAGCAACGTACCTGACTTTCTCGTATTAGAGGCGGGGGTTGCGGTTGCGGATACTTGGCGCTGAGGCTCCTCCGCGTAGCTAACACCAGCTTGCTCGTATCGGAGGCGGGGGTTGTGGTTATTTGTCGCTTAAACTCCTCCGCATTGCTAACACCAGCGTTACTTAGTCGCGCTGAATACCTAGGTGAAAGCGCACATTTATTAATGCGATGAAACGCGAAGTTAGCGTTTGTGTATATTCTGCCATGACGCTCTCTCACCTGTCAATCCCTGCTACGGGGTGAAGATGCGAACCTTCTGTCAACGTGGCGGCCATGTTTGGCTCCTCCAATATAGGCAATCACCTCAGTGCATTCTGGACAATGTAGTCGTTAGGCATTTGGAAATTGCCAACAGAAATGATATCACAGTCTGGATACTTCAGAAAGCGAGTTCAGACCAGTTTGCGTGCTGTTAAATTTTAAAATTAAATAGGCCTCCTTTCTCAATAAGACTTGTTCTGTATTTGTCACCAGTTTAGACTGATTCATACTGAACAATACCGTCCACTTGAAGTCGTTCTCTCCATGTTTGTTTTCTATAAAATGCTGTACAAGGGGCGCAGTTAGGATCTTGTTTTTAAGGCGTGATCTGTGTTGGGTCATTCGAGCGTTAACTTGTTGATTAGTCTTACCAACATAGATTTTAGGACATGGGCACACAATTGCTTAAACTACGTTCTTAGTCCTACAGTTGGAAAAGCAATCATGTTTCCAAGTGACATTGGCATGTTGAAATGTTTTACCCTCGATGGTGGTATCACACGCCACGCAGTTACCACATCTGTGGTGTCCTTCTATGGGTTTCAGTCCCAGTTGTGCTAACAGATCGTTTTTGGGTTTTGGTAACCTTATATCAGCTCGGACGATCTGCTGGCCAATGTTTTGATTCTTCCTATATGCAAATATAGGGCGAGGGAATGGCACTTCCAATTCTTCTAGAAGATGCCAATTTTTAAGGACCATTTGTCTTATTTTGTGTGTTTCTGAACAAAATGTAGTAACACATACCATGTTTTCAAGCTTGTGTTTTTCTTTGACTTCAAAGAGGCACTCTCTTGGAGTATAACGTGCCCTCTTGTAGGAATGTTTAAGTAACTTCCTAGGATAACCCCTTTGGACCATCTCCTCACAGAAATTCTGTACATACTGATCGAACTGACCTACATCAGAACAGTTTCTTCTAATCCGAATAAGTTGCCCATATGGCAAATTTGCCCTCAAGTTCCTTGGATGCGAACTTCTGTAGTGGAGGATGGTATTTTTATCCGTTCTTTTCTTAAACAAGGAGGAATTGAATTTGCCTTCAACATTTGATATTTCGACATCTAGAAACGTCATTCTCACGCAACTGGAGTCTATGGAGACTTTTATGTCCTGGTGTTTCAAGTTTAACCATTCATGGAAATCTGACAACTCCTTGTGGCTCCCCTGCCACAGGAGCCACACGTTTCTTTTCATATTCCGCCATAAAAAGTACGGCCTGTGAAGCTGCGGATCTCAAGGACCCAGCCGAATCCCACAAATAAGAGGTGGCCCTAGCCAACACACATAAGAAGTTAAGGGGCCGCAGGGCAGCGCTGGTCGAGTCGAACATGTTGCGCTCCCAACAATCCAGCCAGCGAGCTTCCCTGGACGGCAGAGTCAACAGTGGTGGCAGGGAGGGAAAAGCAGTCCGCAAAGGGTGGACTTGAGGCAGAGGGGTGGAGGGAAAGACATGCCGGGTCACGCGGCGCTGGAAGGTGCCTGTGCAGAAGGTGTTGAGGCACCAGATCCCTTGAGGTGGGGCACCTCCAGGCCCCTGTCCGGGAAGAAAGAAGCATACCCTCAAAGGGAAGCAACAGCTCCCTCCCATCAGAGCCCTGATGGAGAACCTTCAGGAGATGGTCTGCCGGAAAATGAGCAACCGAGTCACCCATGAGCAGAATGCCACAGCCATGGATACCGCGTGAGCGAAGGCCGCACCAACCTCCGTAGGGCCGAGGGTCCCAATCCAGCCATCTTGATTATGGCAATGCCCTGTTTGCAGCACTCAATGAGGATTTGCTCTCTAAGTTGCAGACCATTCAGAATGCTGCAGCCAGACTGATCCTGAATCTTCTTCCCAGAGCAGCCTCTGCCCCCTGTTTAAAAAAACTCCACTGGCTTCCCGTCCGTCAGAGAAACCATTTTAAGATTTTGAGTATGACACGCAAATTCCTTTATAATACTGGCCCTAAATACCTCCTAAAGAAACTCAATTGGTAGGTACCGGCCATCGCTCCTTTTCCTATCTTGCTCCTTAGCTTTGGAATAAATTGCCTCCCAATCTCCTATCCATTCCTGAACACAAACTTTTCTGCAAATGTATTAAAACATGGCTTTTTTCCCAAATAACTTCCGCTGTCTCAGGAGAAGGTTCCCAATGTCGTCAACTGTTTTTCTGCTGCAAGAGCCTTGAGACCTCACGGTGATAAGCTGCACTCTATAAAAACATTTGACATGACAGGGCCCCACAGTGCAGAAAGCAGCTCCTCCGTGGGCGATGGCTGCAAACTAAGGCGGCTGTCCCCGAAGCTAAAGGCCAGACCTGTCGCGCCTCTTGTGAGCACCCTGGCCTCGAGAATGGCGGAGAGCCACCTTTCGATGACGCTGGCGAAAAAGCCACCATGCGGCGACCTGTCTCTGGGGAGGATGACACCAGTATGCACCCAACCTCCGGAGAAGAGGGAGCGCCTGAAGACGAATCCGCGACTCAACGCCTGTCTGGAGCCATAGGGTCCGCCGCCTGAGGCAGGACGGCAATGCCATCCGGTGCCAATAGAGATGCCGGATAGGGCTCCCTTAAGCCACACCGTGCCTTGGACCGTAGCGGAGCCGGATCCGAAGTGGCCAAGGAGCGGCCCAGCATGTGACGTAGGAGGCCCGGCAATCCATGCGGCACCGCCAGGGCTAACTCAACCTCTGACTCGCCCTCCGATGAGGCAGCCGCCTCGGTGGAGGGAAGAGAAAGGCCCAGAGGAGGACGAGGGGTCCATATCCAGCCTCGACCCAGAGCGGGATGAGGAGGGTCTACCGACCCCTGTGGCGCCGCCCGGTCCAGCAGCTGCCGGCGCCGGAGTGGGGTCACCTCAGCCTTAAACAGGACCACCTTGCCTAAGGACCAAGAGGGGCTTGGGGATGCGACCCGAGCCCCGGCAACCTCCTGTGACACCACAAGGACTCCCGCACGAGTTTGCGGCGAGGCAGAGGTGCTGTGGTCTGAAGGAGGGACACCCGAAGGGCCGCACCCCAACAGCACCACATCCTCCAAGTCTGGAGCCGAACCAGTCGGCGCCGGGGTCGGAGCCGCTGAGACACCGCGGAGGGCGCCGCACAATGCAAGGGATCCTCCTTCCCCAGGAGGGGAAGGAGGAGGAGACATGCGGGCAGCACCACTTGTGGAGAACCCATGACCCCGAAGGCCGAACACCAGCCCCCGGGACAAACTGCGACACTTACCCACCGGGAAGCAAGGCTCTCGCGACAACAGAGCGCGACGAGGATGCAGACGACGGCCGTATCTGAAATCGTCCGCCAAGACTGAACGAGTGGATGAAGCCGACCTTGAGAGACGCGCCGAGAGTAGTTTCATCCGGCGCTCCCGCCGCCACTTCGGCTTCAACTGTTGGCACGCCTCACAATCAGTGGTGCCTTGATCTTCCCCTAAACACCACATACAAATGAGGTGAGGGTCCGTCGCCGACATAAGACGCCCACACGACGTGCAAGACTTGAAGCCCGAAGGCATTCGCACACTGTTCACCAAAAAATAGCACAATGAGGGATAAAAAAGGGGGCCCAAACAGGCCCGAACAGAGCCCGGATCCGCGTTGCACGCGGAAAAGGAAAAAACGGACGTAGGCGTGCCGGGGTAGGGCTTATGTGACCTCGCTGACGTCACGTGCATGGACAATGCCTGGGTGGAGTCGCGTAATGCTGCCCCTCCACCGGCACGCAGGGATGCTGTGGCAAAAAAAAATTCCGGATCCAGTCTCACGCCTCAGGATAATTCTACGTGAAGGAATCTGCGGATAGTAGTCTCTATCAGATTGTAGTCTTTCTAAGTATCCTCTCAAGTCTCAATCTGTTACACTTTGCTCCACCATATTAAAACCATATACCAGCTCACTGCTTGATCCCTCATCTTCCATCAAACAGGCATATGATGTATGAAAGGTCCTGTAGAACCTTGCTACCAACTGGGGGGCACAGATACAGACCAAATGAGCCCTCCTAACTAACCAAGCAATACTAACCTGAGAGGACTGTGAAGAGTGAAGAGATCTGCCACACACTGTTAGTCACTGGAGAACTATAACAAAGTCCACCCTGCAAGTCCCTAACAGTCAGACATCTTGAACAACAACATCCTATTATCACATAAGGATGTTTATAGTACAGAGCATTGTGGCAAAGTTCCTTCATTGACCTTTCATAACAGCCAACATATTGAAGAGAATTGTAAGGCATTCTAGCTAGACAGATCTCGGATTCCCACTCTTCTTCACACCTGTTACCTACCCTAGATCCTTAACCTCACGGAGTGGGTGACATCCTGTCACAGCCAGCACAGGAAATGGGACTGAAACCTCGGCAATACATAAAAAGGGCATGAAGAGATAATTTGTGCTGCCAGCATGCCACAAATTATTTAAAAAAACAGGTGCCCATCTCTCACGCTTCCTCATCCATCACACCACCTAGCACCACGTCCCAGCACATGAGAATACTTCCCACATACGTTCAAAGCAAAGACAACTGTTTTGAATGTGGCTTCTCACCAATAAGCCACACCCAATCACTGCACTCCCACCTGGGAGGCAAATATATACACTTTTAAACATGTCTTACCACCCGTGGCACAGCAAGACTGCAACACCAAACAAACAGCACCTTTGGAAAAGGAGTTTTATTTAACAAAATGCAAAGACTATCACTTTTAGAATAAGGCTTGGGGTTTATTACATAATACTCTCTAAACAAAGGCTGTCTCAGATACAAAATGCATTAGATTCAAATATATGTAGCTAACTTATAATCTAAAGGCATGAATCAATAACTGAGCAAACTATAATACTGATTAATAAACAAGCAATAACTGATATGAGGTAAGATACACTGGACGTCCTGCAAGAGATCAGAAAGATATATATACAGAGTAGAGGATCACTCTGGATGTGCACCTCCCACACCACAAAGAAAACACCTCAAACGATCACAGCCACTGGCTCACATCACAATGGCAATTAGAAAACTCAATACATCACCTGATTCATACACTGCCCACTTCTGGGTGGAGGAAGTCTTCACACAGTCGGGGATCAGAGCTCATCAATCAGGGTTCAATACGAGATAGACACGTCTGCCCTCACTCAGAATCCAAACTCCCAACCTTCCACTTCCACCAGACCAGTGGAGGCACCCCCTTTTAATACAAGTGGAAACATTGGTCGAAGCTTCTAGCAAGCCTCGCCTCTTTTTCCCATCAGATTCCGTATCACTCCGTGCCAAGGACACAGCATAGGTTGATCAGGCCTTTGCTATGTCTTCGAGAAGGAGCCTGTACATTCCTCTGATTATGGCACAGCAAGGGTTATGTGATATTTGGAGAATGAAAGCAGGCCAGCGGTTAGGATTTACCTTTCATAATAAAAAATATAATCATAGCTCACGAATAGACTTTTTCTTAGTAGATATTAGGTTGAAAGATCGGGTCACAAAAGTGATACACTTAGGAGTGCATATGTCAGATCATTCAGCTGTTGGTTTAAATCTAGAATTAGGAACAGATGGCTTGAGTTCAATCTGAAGGTTGGACCGCACCATTTTATCTGATGAAGACTATTTAGAATCCCTAAAGGTTGAGTTACTAGTCTTTCTAGATATAAATGAAGGATCAGCTAAAGAAGATATAGTATGGGATACATGTAAGGCATTTTTTGAGAGGGAGATTGGGAGCTCAGGGTGCAAAAAAGAGGAGACTGTACTACAGTATGATTTCAGACTTGGAGAAAGAAATACAATCCTGGGAAAGTAGTGGAATCAGATTAGGAGAAAATGTAATCGAAGAGGACGTTAAAAATAAGCTTTGGGATTTAAAAATACAACTTACAACAGTACTTTCTCAAAGAGTTAAAGAAAGATGGGAAGCTAGCCAGTTGGCTCACTTTTCATATGGAGAAGGGTGTGGCAAACTACTAGCGTGGAAAACAAAAAAGATCTAGTACGTAATCAAATAAAAGAAATTAAAAGGTTAGATTCAGGGGAAGTTATAACAGAAAGCAAAAGAATTGCAGAAGCTTTTCATGATTACTTTGTAAATGTTTATACAGACGATCTTTGTCCAAGAAAAACTGAAATGGAAAGTTGGCTGCACTTCTTGAAACCTCTTTCTGATGATTGGGTGGGAGAACTAAACAGGGAAATTTCACAAGATGAAGTGGTTAAAGTGATTAAAGATAGCAAAAGAGGGAAAGCACCTCCCGGCTGAAGTATATAAAGTCCTAGTGGATTTAATTGCTCCTAAACTATGTCAGTTGTTTAATCAGGTTTTTAGAGGGGAAGTAACGGTACCTAGTTTATGGAATGAGGCAACAATCTCCCTAATACTTAAACCGGGAAAACCACCTATCAGCCTAGATGCATATAGACCTATATCACTTTTGAACTGTAATTATAAGTTTTTTTCAAAAATTCTAGCCGATAGACTCAGTAGAGTTATTCACAAATTTATTCATGAGGACCAAAAAGGTTTTGTTAAGGGGAGATACCTAAAAGAACTAACCTATACTTTGATCGGAATAATAGATATGGCTTCCAGACATGAGTACCCCTTGGCGGTGATTGCTTTAAAAGCCGCCAAGGCTTTTGATCGAGTCAACTTCACTTATCTGAAAGCTCTATTACAATATCTTAATTTAGGAAAGAACTTTACTCAATCTCTCTTTTCTTTGTATTGCTCTCCGATATCACGGGTGTTAGTGAATGGAATTCTTACTCACCCCATTAAAGTAATGCGTGGCACTAGGCAAGGCTGGTTATCACCCTTGCTTTTCAATCTATACATAGAGCCACTGGCTTGCAGAATCAGAGCCTCAGAAGATATACATCCCTTTATAGTTGGTGATTGGTCAAAAAAACTGGGTTTATATGCGGATGATATTATTTATTCTTCTAATTTGCATCATTCTTTGGAGAATTTGGTGAAAATAACGAAGGAATTTGGAAAAGTTTCAGGTTATCAGATAAATCAGGATAAAACTGAGATAATGGCCTGGAACTTAAATACAGAAGGAGTAAATAATAAATCAGAAATGAGGTATTTGGGGGTCAGTATAACTCAAGATATTGAAGATCTTGCTAAAACTAACTTTGTTAAAACTAAGAAAGAAGTGAGGCTATTCTAAAAGGATGGATGAATCTCCCCTTGACATTATATGGGCGGACTAATCTTGTGAAGATGGTGATTGTGCCAAAAGTCACGTTTTTGTTTGAGTCTATCCCACTCGGATTTAGAAAAGAATGGTTGGCCAAATTACAGAGCGAGATGGTAACTTTTATTTGGGCATCAAAAGGCTCACGAATATCGTGGAAAAAGCTAAGGAGGAGAATCAAAAAAGGAGGTCTGGCTGCTCCAGATTTACAAATTTATGCATGGGCCTTTTGTTTAAAGAATTGCAGGATGATATTCGGTACTCTAACTAAATTAACAATTGGAGAAATATTTGGTGTGATGCGGAAAAGCTGTGTATATGATGATTTTGGTTTTTTATATAAGTTTGCAGATCCCAAATTTTTCAAAAAGGTGAGACTTGGCGGAGGTTTGGTACAAAATAAGAAGACTATAGAAACTGTCTTATTTTTGTTATATGGCCCTAATATGGGATTCTCCTGGAGGTCCCCTTTGGACAAAAGATGTTTTGGCTTTGCATCTGAAAAAAGAGGATGGTTTGCAGAGATGGAAAGATTTATTCCAGGATGGTAAACTGCTGCCTTGGGGCCTTTGCCAACAACTGTGGGGTCAGGGGGAGGAGCTACGACACCAACCAAGATGGCCGCATAGTCTCCCGGCTCCGCTGACCTCCGTCCTTTGCTCTATCATCCTGTTGCCTATCCTGTTTATCTGCACCGGATCTGTGTGTGTGATCCGACCCGCACTCCAGTGGTGCAATCCCGGAGTTTCTCCGCCGTTGTGGAGCGGAGCTACGTCGATGGTCGCATTGAGGCCTAACCCAGCAGAGAAGCCGGGGTCTCGAGTGTTGGCTCTGCCGGGTCCGAGTTGAATAACAACGGACTGCTGAAGGTGGTTGGGTCCGGTATCTGGAACACTCGGACTTTTCTGATTGTTTTGCTACCATTGGCTGCCTGGTGCCCTACAGAGGGTGAGGTGACGAGGGACGCACGGTGCTGTGTCGCGGGGGTCCCTGACCGGGGGTCCGGCATTTACATCGCCGTTCCCCTGGGTCGGTGCCTCGCTGCGTACTGCTGCTCGCTAACCGTCAGTCCCTCATGGCCTGCTCCTGCTCCGCCTAATTTTGCCCCGGAGAAGGCGCCTCTCCGTGGGGAACACCATGTTGGAGGACGAAAGGAGTCTAGCGGAGCAGGCTCGAACTGGCCCGTCATTGCGGACGGTGCTGGAGGCACTCGTGGCACTTCAGGAAACTATCAAAGTCCAGACTTTCAGTTTGTTGTCCGCAACGGATGGAATCACAGGCTTGGGACCGGATCCTGACTTGACGCCTGTGACCCGGCAGCCAGCCCGCTTTTCAATAGACGCTTCTGAGGTGTATTCGGACCCGGCGTTGGAGGCAGTGTTTGCCCCTATTGCAGTGGATCTACCTGACTGTAATGTGCCTGGACACCCAATTGATCCGTTGGGACCCCCAATTTTGTATCCCTCGGAACATTTACATGCCGTCCCCATTTTGGAACCTTCTACTTTGTATTGTACGCTGTTTCGGACCGTGTCGGTTCCCCTCCCCCATCGGTCTTTCAAGATGGCAGATGGGGTAAAGCTTGGCTTCGGTGGTAGGGAGGGGCAACAGTGGTACCAGCCATCTACATCTGTGTACTCCTGTTCTGCTGACTTTTGTGATGTTTTGGGGAATGAGCTTTCCTTAATTGATGACTTCAGGGAATTCGATCGACGGGGCCAGGGTTGAGATTAATGTCTGGGTTTCTCATTGTGGTACTGTGGTTAACGGGATTGCTTTATTGACCTAACTGAATCTGGGGCAGGGCTGGCTACGACGGGGGGAAGGGGGCCGGGAGTCCGTAGAACTATGCCCCCCTCCAAACTCCCCTTTCGGGTGGGGGTTCTTTTCCTTTTCCTTTCTTTCCCTTTTCTTCTATATTTCGGGCTCTGGTTACTGGGCGACAGGCACGCTGCGAGGGGGGTGGCCGTAGTCATTTGCAGAGGTGCAGGGTGGGGGGGTGTGGGGGTGGGAATCTCGTTTTTTATCTTTGTTCTATGGCCTCTTTTTTTCTTCTTTCTCTTCTCTGGTCTTTTCTTTCTTTTTCCTTTTCCGGGTTAGTGTAGTGGGTTCGGCTTTTTCTACATCCTTACATTTACATCTGTGCCTTGACTTCTCCGAGGTTTTGGTGTTGTGGGGCGGACAATAACGATGGTGTGGACATTAATAATATGCTGGTTTATCCTGATGTCGCATGTCTTAACGCCGCTGACTTACATGATAGTGAACTAATTGTGGGCACGTTGTTCTTCTGCTCGCCCCCCTTTTGTAATCCGAGACACTGTACGACACCTGATCCTTTCTATTTTATATTATAAAATGAAAACCTTCTATCCGGTTTCCGAATTGAACTGCCTTTGCGACCGCTGTGCTTAGTGGATGGAGTTACTATGCTCCCCAGGGAAACTGGGTCTGAAGTTGGATTGTAATACCGTACTGAACTGCTTAGCGGCCAGCCCTGGGGGTTGTAGGCCCGTGTCTGTATTTGATTGCAAATGTTCAATAAAGGTTTTTAAAAAAAAAAAAAAACAACTGTGGGGTCAGGTTCTCTCGAGATATAAGTATTTACAGATTCAGAGTTGGGCAAATGATCCAGAAAGTGTAATTGGGATTCAGAACAACTTTGAGCTGAAGTTGGGGTTAGGAAATTTTAAGAAGGAAGTGGCTACATGGTACTGGATGATTCTGGAGATGGAAGATGGACCATTTGTGCTTCCGGAGGCTCTGTGGATGGAATGCTTGCCGAAGATCGCGACAGAAAACCAATGGCAAGTAACAATGTCTATGCTTTACAGTATTGTTAAACCTGCAAATTTAAGGCGGAATCTTTTATTTACCATCCATAGGGCATATTGGTCCCCTCGCAGATTGTCCAAATTTAAAGCTGGCGGAGTTGTGGGGTGTCCGAAATGTAAGACCCCAAATGTGGATAATCTGCACATGTTCGTCTTCTGTCCAAATTTAAGACAATTTTGGCTGGATGTAAGTAATTGTCTATCCAAATCACTGAATCTGCGGATCGAGGTAAGCCCCGAATTAATAATAACGGGGAGATTTGATTTAGAAAACAAAAGTATGAATGACAATGTAAGACTTATCTTTTATGCCATGTTGTTAGCTCGCAGAGAGATATGCAAGTTATGGGTCTCACCTTCTAGCCCGGTGTTAATGGACTGGATTCTAGCCATGAGGTATATGGCTAAGCTTGACATTTCAGAACACACCAAGAGCAATCGAGGTTTTTGGGTACCTTTCCTTGCATGTTTTGGTTGAATTACATTATTTAATATGGTTTTGTTTCCGATGATTAAGCCTGCGCCTATCTCGCTGGTATTTATTATGTGGGACTCTAGGACGGAAACAGAGTAAGAGGAAGACACACTTGAGGAGTTAGATGGTCAAGAAAGATCGCTCGATGAATGGCCAGACTCAAAATAGGTGGACTTTATGCCTCACTACTCAAACCAGCTTATGGGATAAAAAAGCCCAGTGGTGGACTAAGTTAGAAGATATGGGTGGCGAGATGGCAAATAAGGATTAAAAAAAAAAAGAAAAAAAAAAAGAACCGGTTCTCTAGTAAGAAAAACAGGAGGAAAGCAAAACATGCCCTCTTCAGCTCTGCAGCTTCGTGCAGGACAGAAAGGCCCAAAGCAAGATGGAATTGAAAAGCAAGATGACATGAGAGCATGTCAAAGGCAATAGTCAGCACTGCCATAAAGCAAGGTAAAGTCAGAAAACAGAATGGTCAAAGCCAATAGTAAGAACTCATAATTCTCACCAATGCACACACATTCCTGCACACCTTCAAATACACATCCCACACGCTCTGCTCTTGGCAAGACTGTTCCACCCCGTAACAGCTTCCACTGAAAGACAGCAAGATTACAGAAGAGAAGCAGGCAAATGCAGGACCATCCTACATTAAGGCTAGGATAAAATAACACACTAAAATCAATTAAAATGGTGGTGGTGAGGGCCATCATAGGGTGCAAAAATCACAAGAGTGGCTCATTTATTACAACACACTATCAACCACATAATCATGTGATGTAATGTGCGGTCCATGGGGATATGCACTTCAGCACACCACATAGGGGTAGTAAAAACTATACAAATTCTACAATACAATACAGTTGACCACCATACACCAACTTAAGGGGCAGACTACAGGGAAACAACCGTTACATCGCAACTTTTACAACGCACTTCTATTACAACGCAACTTTTACAACGCTGGATCCATTACATCGCATGCCTTTACAACGCATGACATTACATAGCAGATGCCATTACAATGTATGTATAGGTAAGTATATAATTTTGTTAAATTTTATTTTACATTATTTAATTAATTTAATTATTATTAATAATAAATAAATATATTAATTTATGTTTTTTTATTTTATAAATTAAATATATTAATTTAAGTAATTTTAAAAAATAAGTATGAGTATAGGAGTATATGTTTTGGGGTACTAAGGTATATGTTTTGGGGTGTTTGGGTATTTTTAGGTTTCAGGGCTGGGTTTGGGTTTTGGGGTACAGGGGTATTTTTAGGTTTCAGGGCTGGGTTTGGGTTTTGGGGTACAGGGGTATTTTTAGGTTTCAGGGTTGTGTTTGGGTTTTGGGGTACAGGGGTATTTTTAGGTTTCAGGGTTGGGTTTGGGTTTTGGTGTACAGGGGTATTTTTAGGTTTCAGGGCTGGGTTTGGGTTTTGGGGTACAGGGGTATTTTTAGGTTTCAGGGCTGGGTTTGGGTTTTGGGGTACAGGGGTATTTTTAGGGTTCAGGGCTGGGTTTGGGTTTTGGGGTACAGGGGTATTTTTAGGGTTTAGTTTTAAAATAAATCTTGTAATTTATTTTTAAAAATTAATTTAATTTTTTTAATATTTATTAAAAATAGTTCTTTATTATTAATAGTTCTTTTTAAAATAAACTTAAAGTAATATATGTACAAATTAATTATTTAAAAATAATTTAATTTATTTAATTAATTAAATTTAAATTAATTACATTTAAAAAAAATAATATACTTACCTATACTTACATTGTAATGGCATGCGTTGTAATAGCATCTGCTATGTAATGTCATGCGTTGTAAAGCCATGCGATGTAATGGATCCTGCGTTGTAAAAAATGCGTTGTAACAGAGTGCGTTGTAATATTTCGCTTTGTAACGTCATACATCCCAGACTACAATATAGGCATCCTATAGAATGATCTGCCAAACAATTCTGGCCACCGGAGTACTCTAATTCAGCATGAAACTACAGGTCCCACTAGCTATACTCTGATCTTCACTTATCTCCCCGCCATGCAGAGCACACAGGAGGACTGCAATGCAGTCCATCTGTACAGATCTTTGGCACACTCTTCTCTTCCCCCAATACCTATTTTGCCTCATAACATTGGAGCATGGTCGACTTCACAACAACCGATACAGAAACAGAACTGGAATTTCTCTAATAATATCTACAAATACTACATAGGGACCTGCAGAACTAGCTAATGCTGCCAGCACATCTCAAAACTTAAGTCATGTGTCCATCCCACACACTCGCTTCATTCATTACACTGCTAAACACAGTGTCCTATTACACGATAATCAAACCTTGGCGTCACCATGCACAACATGGAAACACTTCCAACATAAGGCAATTACTTAGAGACCACTCTTCCACCACACACCCTACATGGTACCACTTTGAGCAAGCTCTTCAACTCCCCACTTAGGATTGTATACGAATGAAAAATAAAATTAAATATGTATATGTGTGTATATATATATATATATATATATATATCCCAACAAATTTCTAATGAAGGGGGCTAAGAACATGCCCCTATAAACAAAAATACCGTAGCCAGAGTACAGACAAGATCGACATGGAGCCTGTGTACCAGATGTAACATGCACGTGTAGAGTTACTATAGCAGAGTATATAATTCTCTTTCCAGGTCCATGCCACATACAGTTATCAGGGAAAAGTATGGACAGCCGCGGTTGCTGCCTAGAAGCAGCAGTGGGGCGGGTGGGGGCAAAAGAGGGAATTGGGTGGGGGGGAAATCACTTACCTCAAGGTATTCCGGCCACCAATGCCTCTCCTGTGTCCTGTCCCGTCATTTTCCTGGCTGCTTGTGAGGAAGCAGGAAGCACCAGTGCTCTCACGCTCTTCACGGCAAATCACAATGCTCTAATGCAGCATTGTGATTGGTCTGAGCGCCGTGACACGGTGCTCAGCCAGGGGCTGGAGAGGTGTATATGTTCTCCATGCAGGCTGTAATGCACCTTGCATGGAGAACAGGGAAGTGCGCATGGCTGTTTTGGGAGGCCCGACCAAACAGTCATTGCGCACAGTAGTTTTCTACCACTCCTCTCCTGCTCTGCAGCCCCGCCCTGCCCCCTCACACAGCCACAGCAGGAAGACAAAATAAAATTATAATAACCTCACGTTATTATCATTTCCTTTTTTCCCTTCTTTTGCTGCTTCCTGGAAATGGGGCGATGCTCCTCTACCTTAGCGGAGAAGCCGCCACTGAGTAAGGACCTCAATTATGGGCATATCTACTCTTGTGAGAGGGATCCTGCCTGCAAATTGTACCCAGTGTTGTCTTCAGCAGCCAAATGGGTGGGGATCCGTTCCCCATTAGAGCCCCGACTCCTCCTCGAGGGGCAAGTCCCCCTGTGTGGGATCTACCAAATTATGTAATAGATCTGCAACACCCAACCTACGGATAGTAAGCCCTAAATAAATGCTACAATACAATATGCAGTTATATTTTATTTTAAAGGATTTTCCGTTGTCTCTTTTGTAAAGCTTTTGTGCTTGTTATGATGGGTCAGGCACGGCACTCAACACCCAATCCCAAGAGGGTAAAGTTGTAGCAACTCCATGACCTTCATTCTCAGCATATGAAGAATTCTTTGAACATGTACTTGAAGCTTGTGCCTGGGTCATTGTTAAAGGTGGCGGGCCCTTTGAACAGAAAGGGAACAGAGGCTTATTCTTAGAAGAGAAAGGGAGGAAAAAAGCCTCTCTCCCAACTGTACTAGTTAGAGTTATGTGTTTCATGGTGAGGACTCAGCTTGTGTTTGTAAGGTCTGGGACGAGGAAGACTTATGAGGAGGTAATATATCAGGGTAATCAGATAAATACGACTCCAGTATATTAAATAAGTAGTTAAAACATATATACATAATAGTACATTTTACAAATATCACAGTTTTCGAAAGAAAAATAAGTGAAGTTAAGTTCTAAATTATATATGAAGTTATAACCACATGACTAAACTACAATTTAAAATAAATGCTGAATTATGGATCATGCATTTAGAAGTAGTGAAATAGAACAGAGAAGACGCAGAGAAAGTCCTATGAATAAAGATGAAGAGCCTCAAAGTTTTAATACATATGTACTTAATTTCTCGAGACTTTTATGAAAAGTAAAATTATATTTTGGCTTATAAAGGTTAGGGAGAGCCGTAATTCCCCCATCAACCCACACTGCAGCACAACAGTGCACGCACCTACTGACGCCTTTCCTTAGGTTGAGTAAATCCTCTGGCAGGGCGAAAAGAACGCGTAGGTTTAAAGTGTTCGAAGAGAGCAGAGAATGCCTCAGAGATAACTGTACCGTCGAAAGGGCATTAAATACAACACACGTCATTTGTGCTCCAAATGTCTCGGTCTCAACTATGCAAAACGAATTCACTTTGTGCTATTTATTTATTTGAAAGTTTTATATAGCGCGAACTAGACCCTTGCGGGTATCAGAGCGCCTTACAGGGTAGGTGTCAAAGTTACATAAAAGCAAAGAAGATAACATAGGTTCAATGCTGGTCAATGATAGTATAAACTTCCTAACATATCTACATGGGAATAAGGTAATAATTCACATTTTTCTTCTGACCTCCACAGCATACAGTATGGAGTAAAGGGTGAGCCCACTTCAGCCCAGTGGCAGCCCCTCCATTAGGGCGGAGGAGCGCCACCTCTCTTCCACCGGCCGCAAATAAAATGATAATAAAACGGGTTTCTAACCTGTTTTATTATTATATTATTTTTATCTGCCTGGACCTGCCCCTCACGACTCTGACGAGTCTTGGGGGCGTATCCAGGGAATGCCACTGTGGTGGGGGAGTGCTAGTGGACTCCCTTGTCCCTTCACTGCGCATGTGGCGTTTGGCCAGCCTGAAATGGCTGGCCAAACACCTCATGCGCAGTGAAGCTTTCTCCAGGCCCAGCTGCATTGCTGGGGCTGGAGGAAGCAGGCACAGGTTCCCAGTCTGCCTGAGAGTGCAAAGTAATAGCACTCCGGCAAATCCTGACACTGCTTTCCTGCAGCGTCATGATTGGCCGCAGTGCAGTTGGGGCGCCGGTCCCAGAAGCAGGAAGAGCCAGATGGAGCAAACGGTAGAGGCGGTGGCTATCACAATAGCGAAGGGAAGGCCGAAACAGGCCCGGAGCACAAACCAGATCCGCGTTGCACGTGGAAAAGGAAAAAACTGACGTAGGCATGCCGGGTTGGGGCTAATGGGACCTCGCTGATGTCACATGCGCGAATGACGCTGGGGCGGAGTCACGTGATGCTGCCCCCCCTGGCGCACGGAGATGCTGTGGCAAAAGATTTTCGGGATCCTGTCTCACACCTGGGGATAATAATACGGGAAGGCAGCACTGGGCTGCTGTTTACTCGACTCAGCACTAACATGGAAAAAAATTAAATATACACCAATCACTTATTTAAAGGTTAATTGCAGTTAGGGAAAGGAAGTAGCTAGGCTCTTAACTTTAGGAACACCTTCATTTTTAAAGACAGCCACTAGATTAAGGTGACCAGGCGTCCCGGATTTGCCAGGACAGTCCCAGTTATTCACCAGCTGTCCCGGCAGATTTAGGGAAATTTAGCTCATGTTCCGGTTTTTAGAGAGGGTCGACTGAAAATGGTGGGAGGTATCTTTTTATGTTTTGCAAAGCAGGGATGGGGATGGTTAGCAGCTCTTTTAACAAGCATTGGCATAGCCAATAAGTCTCGCCTTTGGGACCTTTTTAGTGTTTAGCTAGAGCTATTGGCTATGCCAATGTGTTAAAGTTATGTTGTAGCTGCTGTCTAGCATATTAAAAAATTGTAATAATAAAAAAAAATGTGTTGGTTCCTCTGGTGCACTTCGACAAGTGCAGACTTCTACATTTATCACAATTAAAAGCACTGACACTGTGGACTACATCTGGATTAAACAAACCTTGGAGTAAGTTTGAGCACGTTAGGAGTTGCACAATTTCACAGCAAGCAGCAATGTGTGCTAAAACTTGGATGAGTGGAAGCCCACCAAAAACCCCAATGATGGACCTGTGTCCACGTCAGGGTTTTATCTCTGGCACTAGAGTAGGTGTTTGTATATCATCTGTGAACTAGTAGACCAAGGGTGCCCAATACAAGTTCAGGGGGGCAGTTCTATGCTACACTTTTAGACCTAAATAATGACTTTGTAAACAAGTCACATCTAGTGTTGTGGTATGCACAGTGCCTTCGATGGTTGGAGCTTTAGACACTAATGAAGTAGCTAGTAGGGCTACTAGCGGGAGTGAGCAGGGGCACCATCTATTTGCAAGATAATTACAAACAGATGTCGCCAAGCTCGCTCCTGCAAGGGAAACACCAAACGGGCATGCGTTGCAATAGAAAGCAATGCAAAACGTGCACGTTTTTGGTTAAAAAAGCTGATAGATTCCAAGAGGCCCCCTCCTATGTAGTGCATGCACGCTGTGTAGGCGAGACCTAAAAAATGACAAAACAGATGCCAGAAAGCTGCACAAACAGACACTGAAGAGAGACAACCGGTGCACAGAGCCAGATTCCGTTAGAGAGAAATTACCATTTCCTACGGCTACCTCGTCATCCTATTAATATACTAAAGTCAAAATTATTGCTTCTTTCTTTTTCTGGCATTTGTTCTCTACAACTTGACCTTATGAAAATCCACGTTCTTCCTGTACAAACTAGCAATTGCAATGTTCTGAGTTTTATTAAACCAGTCACATGGGGTTTCCTTGACCTCGAGGCTGAACACCAGACATCATGTTACATTCAGTTTGAACTACGCCACTTCAAGGCTGTTATGGCTACTTTTTTCTTCCAGTAGAAATTACGTCAGGGCTGTAACTGGAGACGGACAGCTGGACTACCGGTTTATTGAGCTCTGTGAAAAGAGCTACCAATGCTAGCCTTGGCGGACTTGGTGTCCTTGAGATTGTTAAAATATCTTTTAGCAAACGTCATTCTCACTCGTGCTGCAGTGCTGGTCATAGCAGATTCCATTTCGAGGGCCACCAGGGAGTCGGATCAAACCATCTCTATGTTGGGGTTTTGACGCTGATGACGTGAAAGTGCCTCCTGTCACTCTTGAGCCTGCACGAGCAGCCCCTGCCAATCGCAGACTGAGTGATTTTGAAGGAGCTGCTGCGGAATACAGCGAATAGCGGTATGACACGACCTTCCCTCTAAGAGCCGAATCGTACACGAAAAATACAAAGATGACTAAACCCATATTCGAGAAGATGCTGCTATTATAAGGCCAGAAAGTGTCTGTGCTCTAAATAATAATGACTATTAGCCCACTTCTAGAAAAAATTCTGTGATGCTCAATACACTAGCCAATTACAGCCCCAAGCAAAACTAAAAGAACAAGCATTGACAAAGCAAATAGGCGTGGTGTTGGCCGTCAGCCTTTGTGCTTTGTCAGTGCTTGTTTTATTTTGTCTTGGTTCTCACAAAACGTTATTGTTGGGAAACCTGCCAGGCCCTCGTCAATCTAAAACAAAATTGGTGAAAATCAAAAGTAGTTTTAGATTCCAAAAGCAAACATTGCTCTAGTAGCTCCTGGCACTTAAGGGAGCTCCTTTATATGTACACGTACTCCTTGTAAAAGGGAAGAATGTCCACACTCACAATAAAGTTAGCCAGTGGCTTGTGGCCCATCCCCTGCCAAAGACCACAGGAGGGAACGGGGGGGCGGAGGGGGGGGGGGGGACTTTGATACTCCGGTGACAAAATAAAAAAAATTCAAAACGAAATAAACGTACTTGATAGCCACCGCCTCTACCGTTTGCTCCATCTGGCTCTTCCTGCTTCTGGGACCGGCGCCCCAACTGCACTGCGGCCAATCATGACGCTGCAGGAAAGCAGTGTCAGGATTTGCCGGAGTGCTATTACTTTGCACTCTCAGGCAGACTGGGAACCTGTGCCTGCTTCCTCCAGCCCCAGCAATGCAGCTGGGCCTGGAGAAAGCTTCACTGCGCATGAGGTGTTTGGCCAGCCATTTCAGGCTGGCCAAACGCCTCATGCGCAGTGAAGGGACAAGGGAGTCCACTAGCACTCCCCCACCACAGTGGCATTCCCTGGATACGCCCCCAAGACTCGTCAGAGTCGTGAGGGGCAGGTCCAGGCAGATAAAAATAATATAATAATAAAACAGGTTAGAAACCCGTTTTATTATCATTTTATTTGCGGCCGGTGGAAGAGAGGTGGCGCTCCTCCGCCCTAATGGAGGGGCTGCCACTGGGCTGAAGTGGGCTCACCCTTTACTCCATACTGTATGCTGTGGAGGTCAGAAGAAAAATGTGAATTATTACCTTATTCCCATGTAGATATGTTAGGAAGTTTATACTATCATTGACCAGCGTTGAACCTATGTTATCTTCTTTGCTTTTATGTAACTTTGACACCTACCCTGTAAGGCGCTCTGATACCCGCAAGGGTCTAGTTCGCGCTATATAAAACTTTCAAATAAATAAATAAATACAAAAACAACCCAATGGACAGAGAGGGCTCACTGAAAGGCCTTATAAACAAGTATATTATACATTTAATTGTAGTAAAATGTAAAAATCTTGGCTAACGTCAGACTTAAAAACTACTTTGGTGACGTAAGAGACGGAAGAGGTTAATGTTAGTACACCCACAGGGGAATACATATAGAGTAAAAACAACTGGTCGGAAAGTGATTATGATGTGCATTAATGTACAAAAATGTACAATAATGCTGTAACACTGCTTGTGTGGAAGATGGGAAATAAGCATTAAAACCTGTTGTTTATTACTTCGGAAATTGATAACGTTTTTTAAACTTAACAAAAAAAATAAGCAGCATACCAAGTACAAAAGTGACTAGATACCATTTGCAACCTTCAATGAGTGTCATAGGATTCCGTCTGTGCCTGGATTTAGTACCTACTCTCTTTCCACGTGAGATGATAGCTGAAGGAAAAAGCCACTAAATTCATCTTTATACCTTGATGATTTGAAAGCATTTCAACAACATAGATGGCAAGGTCTTAACATGCTATGTTCATTCCATGCTCATCTATCTGCCAAATCTCTAAATGTTCCCTGTCCTTTCTCCTTGTGCTTGCTTTCTACAGGACAGAACAAGATGTGCCCACATGGGCAACTTTCAGAATGGATTACGATCTAAGAAGGTATTTTGCAGCCAACCTTATTGTTCAACATCTATTTTGTGTTCTTTGTTAAGCAGACAATAGTTAATCATATGCCAGATTCACCAATACTCATTTTACCCTATCAAAATACATGAAGGTTATTGAGGAATGGATGGCCAGAAGTTAGTTCAGTCAAACCAAAAGGAAGTGGTAGATTCCCCCTCCCCCCAAGAACAGCTTGACCCTTCCTGTTCCCAAATCGAATGGTCAATTTCACTGGTTTGTCAATAAATTCTAATATAGATTTCTGCAACTCTGGCCTGCTAATACTGCAGCACAGTTTTGGCCAACTTCCACGGGGGGGTGGACTTTGATACTCCGGTGACAAAATAAAAAAAATTCAAAACGAAATAAACGTACTTGGAGGACAAGAAGCTCTGAGCCTAATCAGGCCACCTCAATAGACACCGAGCACCACTTTTCGGAATCCTGCTCCTTCTTCCTATAGATCGGACTCTTGTTTACTAAAAAAACCGAAAACTCGAGATTAATTTCTAAATACCATTTCGGATAACTGTCAGTGTGGTTGTTTGCTTTGTGATACTTCCATCTCTGGCAGCCATGTTTTGCAAGTTTTAAACTTGGTCCCTGTTCCTTACGTTTCTTTCTGCATACAGCTGAAATTTTGTGAGCTGGCTGTCTGCAGTTTTTAGGGCTCGCCTATTAATATCCCGCAGGGATATAATAGGCGAGCCCTATTGGGGTGAAACGAAACTAAGCTCTCAAAAGCAAAGCGGATTTCCAGAAGTGCACGTCCTCGTGCACGAGCTTGCCCGAGCCTTCCAGCAGCATTTCTCCTCCCCTTACCAATCTTCCCTTTCTTTCCCTTGCCTTCGATCCCTTCATGCCCTCTCTCTTCTTCCCGCCACTTTGCCTCCCCTCCCTTCTTCTCTCCTCTCTCCTCCTTTCTCGCCTCCTTTTACACCCCTGCCATTCAGCTTGTTTGAAAAACGTTTCTATCCTGTTTTATTTTGGAGGCGCTGTGGTTTGGTTAATTTGAGGGCAGCGCAGAAACAAATAGTCACCGTTTACCCAAAAAGAAAACAAACAAACCGTGCCCTAGTGACCTTTACACGCAGGCCAAGCGAGAAACTCCGACTCCTTCCCACCAAGGTTTGGTCAATGTTGTTATAATCCTTCGAACGTGAAATACGTGTACCTGCATAGCGCCTTGAATGGCCCACTGAATCCAATAAGAAACAGTGCACAGAATTTACATTGCACGCAAGGCAGTCTTTATAACTTGAGTTTTAGAATGGGCGTCCCTTCCCCCACAAAATCCATTGTACCCTGGTTTCCTTCACAGAATGCTGGTTAAATTGAATGCATGTGCAGATGTGGGCACACAGAAAGGCCTCTTTGTTGAGGTCACAGAGTTAGATGGCTGCCATGATACAGTTTCATTGCCTCAGGTGCTGGCCTCGTGCTGACAAAGTGTGACCACGGCTAAGGCTCACTGTGCCGTATGCTAGCCTCTCTAATTGGATTACTGGTGATGGTTTTAGTGAAGTACAGTCTGGATAATTCTGACAAAGCTTTTACGCTCGCAATAGCTACAGGTCAGGTGATCCACATTAGCCAACCGCGATTAGACATTGTAGACCATTCAATACACTACAAGTACCAGAATGAAAAATATTTGACAAGAAGTTCAGGCCTGTTGAACGTGTCAAACATGTATTGTGCGCTCGGCAGCTTTGACCTCTTCTTTGAGTTGAGAAGGCGAAGCAGTGGCTAGCTAGCAGCGGGGCAACATGTACAGGGGTAGGAGGGTACCCCAATTGCTGTCTTTTTTAAGATCCATACAGGGTCGTGGCTGGGGCGTTAGCTCTGCTTGCGTTAGGGCCCATGGCAGCCCTGCCACTCCACTGAGTAGAATGTGGTGATACCTAGAGCTGAATATGCTATTTCAGAGGGGGTATTAAAAATTGCCCAATTCAGAACCGATATATAAAGCATTGTTAGAAGGACTATATATAGCACAGAATGCAAATGAAACACATTCAATTTGTATGCCAGCAACAGGACAGCCTCGATCTGGCACACTCAAAAAAAGCTGCTAAATAAAATACACAACAGACGCCCCTCCTCCGCCCTCACTGGAAGAATAATAGCACCCAGCTTCCAAATCACCCGTGTGGTGTGTGACACCAACAACTGGTCCGGCATTGTCTGTTATTACAGCTCAGTTCTTTGTGATTTTTTAGTGCCCCTTTTAGTTTCGTAGTCTCCCGCAGATTCCAGCATGCAGTGTGTTTGCCTGAATATACCAACCTTGCATGGGGCCCACTGGCAACCTTGTTAGACCTTCAAGCATGCTACAGGCCCCGCTTGAACGTTCGCTCTTCATTGTAAATTTGTATTTGTTCCTGTACATTCCTCACCCCTGCGTGCTGTGTTGGATTTTGTATTTGTGTACCCTTCATTTTTAGTCTTTGTAATGTTCTATTGTGTACCACTTTTCTCTTGTAACGTAACTAGCTCTATTGTACAGCGCTCTGACACCTTCAGGTAATGTCCGACGTGCAGGTTTGTCTTAGGATGCAAAACATGTCTATCTCTCCTGTGGTACACACACACAACAGATTACACCTACAAGCACACAATAGTTACGAATACAGTATATTCAGACGTCTCTCCGATCGCACAAAGTGTAGATCTTCTACGGAGATTACTCTATGTGCAGCTGTCCCCTGGGGGCACGCAATGTGCGGGCTTCTCCCAGGTATACACACAAAACTTATGAGGCGAGGGTATCCACAACATGATGCACGGCACACAATACACATTTCTTTACAGGGGCACACAATGAGCAGGTTTCTGAAGATACACAGCAAAGGTGCAGAAGTTCGTTCTGCAAGAATAGGTCTCTCTCAGGGGCTCACCCTCACACCCACTCACCCCCTCACCATCACACCCTCACACCCCCTCACTCACCCTCCCTCACCCCCTCACACCTTCACCCTCACACCTTCACCCCCTCACCCTCACACCCCCTTACTCTCACACACTCACCCCCCTCACACTCACACACCCTCACACATTGTCACCCTCACCCTCACACCCCCTCACACCCTCAAACCCCCTCACCCTCACACACCCTCCCCCTCACAGCCCCTCACCCTCACAACTCTCCCACCCTCTCCCACCCTCACCCTCCCTCAAACACCGTTTCTCACAAAAAAGCATAGGATGGCAAAACATAGCATAGCATAACAAAACAAAGCATAGGATAGCAAAACAAAACATAGCACAACAAAACAAAACATAGCATAGCACAACAAAGCATAGCATAGCAAAATATAGCATAACAAAACATAGCATAACAAAACAAAACATAGCATAGCATAAAAAATCAAAGCATAGGATAGGATAGCAAAACATAGCATAGCATAACAAAACAATACATAGGATGGCAAAACAAAACATAGCATATCATACAGCATCACTCAGCACCATCACAACATCACTCAGGGGCACCACAACATCACTATGTGCTGCCACAGCATCACTGAACGCCACAGCATCACTTGTTCGCCATCACAGCATCACTCGTTCGCCATCACAACATCACTCAGCGCCACCACAGCATCAATCTGTGCAACCATTCAACAACAACTGGTTCAAATATGTTCGCTCAATGTTTCAAGCTTTATTACAAATGTAACAAAAATATGTTAATATTTCACTTCTGTTCTTGGATTTTCGTCACAATAAAATACACTGAACATAATCTTCACAAAAGTTATTTACAAAAGTTTAAGCTATTGCCATTATAAATTACAATAACTTTTTTTTAAGTATTCATTATTAAAAAAAATTAAAAGCCATTGTTATTTGTAATATCAATACATGTAAGTCAGGTAAATACAACACATCTTGCATTACAAATGCTATAGGTGTCACATTTGCGAAAGTTATAACTCTTGCCATTGTAAATAAAAAACAAAACATAAATACAAGATTTGTCATTTACAATACCAATAGCTCAAACTTTCCTAATGCGAGACCTATTGCATTGCAAATGCTTGTTTTTTCAACCTACTGCATTCAGAGCTTCAGCTTCTAGACACTGGTGGCAAGATTTGTACTTTAATGATTTGTATTTATAGTTTTTACTAACATTTTATAAAGTTAACAATAAAGAAAAACGTTCTTTGCTTTATTGTGTGCAGCGTTTAGATGCGTGGTCTTAGTCCTAGGACATCATCTACATAGTCAGCGTCATCACTGGCTGGTCACCTGGCTGTAGTAAGGATTCACGCCTCTCAGGGCAAAATGACATTACCTCTTATGTGTTTGCACTTTGGTTCAGGTGATGATGACGCCTCTGCCCAAAGATTGAAAGGTCCACCTTGTTTCTCTAGAACTTGTGTGACAAGACTCGTTCTGGTTAATTTTTGTCCATTGTCATGTCATCTAGCATGCCCCTCGTATTAGGGGGAAGGACAGCCTGGAGCCAAGAGAGCAATAGACACTCGTGTTTGTGGAAGACCTAGGCCCAGCTGTAGAGAAACCTGGAGGTAATTCTCACCCTGTGGTCGATATAGGCAGATACTAGGTCTGGGCTTAGGCTCTCCCAGAGACAAGCAGTGGACTGACTTCATGTAAAGCCCGGAGGCTAGCATTATGCATAATCTTTTATTGCTACTCCAAACTCCAGCACTTTAAAGCAAACGTCAACCACACTTAAAATTCTAGGATTAGAATCCCTTACAGTCCATACATACCAAAGCCCAGCAGCCATCTTCCTCTTTTATTTGCTGCTCCTCGTCAGTCAACATCCTCCAGTGAGCTCCACATGTGGAGGACCTTTGCGTAACTGCACTTTGAGATTTCAAAGGCACGGTGCTGGCCGCTGTGCACATGGACAGTGGCAGGATCTTCAGAGGCCCATCCGTGGATTTCGAACGCGGCCTCAATAGTTTGCATTTCAGTATCGGACTGGAGGCACAGTGGTCGTCCAGTGGTTCAAATCCGCGAGTTACGCCTACAATGCTCTCTGTATCACAAATGCTTGAAAATAACGAAGCTCCTCATTGAAAACACAACATGTATGCTCCGCCCCCAACCCGTGCTTACATCCAAAAGTAGATGGATCATCAAGCAGGGCTTTTTACGTAAACGTTTGGGTTGCATCAAAATTCAAAACCACTTAAAAGTCCTATTTATATGTGAGCGAAAATGCATAACTTTAGCTGAAGTTCCCCCCACAAATGTTGACAAATGGCAGAGTCCTTTGTGATTTCCTTAGCTAAAACCAAATGGCTACGATTTCTATTTATCTAATGAGGTTTCAATACTTATTAAAAGAAGCAATTTCGTTCAGAAGGTGGACTTTCCCACTTTGCATCCTCACAACTTGATCGTTCCTGGCTTGGATTATTAGTCATGCTCGGGAGCAAAATCGAACAGGAAAGAACACAATGTCTCGGCTAGAGTGAGTATTTGAGCAACTATTTATCACCCAACTAAATATTAAAGTTGCTCCTGGATACACCCCTCATTTAAATGTATCACAAAGGAGCCCCACTCAGCGCGCAAACTCTACTGGAGTTGGTAAAAAAACAACGGTTAGGGCACCCCTAGGTATGCACTTGGGAGATTGCTCACCAAAATAGTTATTTTCCTTGATTGTCCTTAGTGGTCCGGACGCTCCTCTTCCTCAGGTCCACCGTTCAGACCAAACAGATCCACAAATGGCTGTTTTTGTTTATTCATCTATAAGAAAATTATTGATTTCGGGAGTGTAACATTCCCAGATTGGATCATTGACATTGGACTGAATTACTTTTTCTGTTGGAAAATGAACTTTGTGTTATTCTACTGAAAAATAAAAAAGAATAAGGACTACAACATGGACTGTTGACCTTTTACTTTGTGAACTTGGCGCTCCTTCTATTAATATTTACATCTACTGGAGTTGGGTACTGCTTCAGATTTTAACCCCTCCCATGCTCATGACGGAGCCGCTCCGTCATGAGCATCGGCTGAGCTGTGCTCATGACGGAGCGGTTCCGTCATGGCCCTGCCGCCGTGCCTGCGCGGCGCGTTCTATTGAGCGGGCGGGGCCATGACGGAACCGCTCCGTCACGAGCACAGCTCAACCGCGGCTCGTGACGGAGCGGCTCAGTCACGAGCATGCGAGCGCTGCTCGGCCCCCCCGCCACCCCTAGCGCTGCGGCGGAATTGCCGCCGTAGCGAAGGGGTTAAGAAACGAGAGCAGGCACGTCCTCTCACACCACGTGAAAAACACGCGCGCAAGCATCTGTCTCTTTATATGCTCGCTGTTTGCTTCTCATTTATTATGCTTGCCCTTAAGTAAGAATGACAGGTTCAAAATAAAGAAAAACATTCTTCAGCGTCTACCTCGTGCTGGCATAAGGCTCTAAACAAACAATCAACAGATCAGCTTCTTTCAAAATGTCTTCTGTCCATCCCCTTCTAAGCAGCTGTTCTAAGACTACTAGTTACAATGAGAAATGTAATTGTAATGTAATGTAAAATGTATTTCTATAGCGCATTCTTCCACTCCAAGGAGCATCTTGGCGCTTAATACCAACCCAGAATGGAAAAGGTTCGTTAGCTGAGGCAATTTCCAGAGAATTTACATCCTTTACACTAAGGCTTTACAGGCAGCATCAGTAAGCGTGAAAACCCAGGTCTTCAGGGCTTTCCTGAAAAGAGATTCTGATTAAATTTGCCGGAGCGGAGGTGGCAGTTTATTCCATGCTCTAGAGCCCAAAACAGCAAGGGATTTTCCACCTTTGGTGGCAAGTCTGAATTTTGGAATAACTAGTAAATTCTGGTTGGAAGATCTCAAACTCCGAATGGGTAGATGGCGTTTAAAGCTTTTAGAAAGGTCCTTGTGAGTGGTAAGCTCTGAAGGTAATAACAAAAATGTTAAATAAAATAAGTTTATGTATTGGGAGCCAATTAAATTCAACATCGGATGGCATACTCCGCACATACCATTAACGTAGCAGTACTCACCTCTCATATATCTTGGATATTAAGAGAAGTATTTCTGACTTCAAAATAGAACTGGATGTAGATTAGCCTTCGACTTCAGTCACGCCCTCTGCTTGGGTGCATCTCTTCAGTTATAGTTTTATGCAAATTTAGTGCTAAACAGGTAAACAAACCAGTTAATTGTGATTGTTGATAGAGCATAAAGTTGGGGTGAGGGGGATAGGGGGGAGCAGCGGGCCACTGAGCGTAGTAACAGGAATGCATAACCTGCATGTGCAGTTACAGATATTTACATGAGTTGGGGAGAGTGAGGACCACACTATACATGAAGGAGATTTTGGAGGAGTATTGATGAGGTTAAGCGAAAGGGAAGGGATGGGCCACTTTCTGGGTGGAAATAAGATGGTGCATAGATGTTTTTAGGTCCTTGCCAGAGACCGCATTAGTACTGTCGCATGTAATACATTTTGCTAGTTCACAGTGGGATTAGAGTCAGCTCGTTGCTTCCATTGGATGGCTTCATTGTCACTCTCAGTTGCTGGCTTCACTTCCTCTTCTTGTGTTTGACTCTCCCTTGGAGCATGGCTCAAGTACTTGTCTCTTTCCATTGCTTGCATTTTTTTAAGCTAGTTTTCCCTTTTTGTTGAAGCACTCCATTAGGACTGCATGTGTTTGTAGACACAGGATGTCTCTCACTTGTGCTTCTTTCCCTGGCCCTCAGGCATAACGATATGACACCTCCCCCTTTTGTACAACGTCTTACTGTCTCTTATATCACGATATGACACCTCCCCCTTTTGTACAAAGTCTTACTGTCTCTTATATCACTTCGATGAGACGCGTTGGCCATCTGACTTCTCTTCTAGGGCGGCCTGATTGCTCTGGTGTCCTGACGCGGAGATCCGCTGTATCATCAGGCCTCGCTGGGCTATAGTGACCTCGGTCACTGTTTTCACTTTGGCTCGTTGAATCCGTGGAGGCTCCACGTGGCTGGGCCTCATTGTGGCTGTTTGAATTGCACTTTTTGAAGTGCGAGATGTTTCTGGTGATCCGTTTGTGATCAGCCTCTGCTGTGATCATAGTTCCTTTCCGTCTGCTGACTTTAAGAGGATGAGCGTGGTAGCGACTGTCTGCTTTTGTTCTTCGGTCGCCCCGGACCATCACCCAGTCTCCCTCTTGGATGTCAGTGTGTCTGGCTTGTCTGCGCCGGTCCGCATACGTCTTCATTTGTAATTTCTTTTCATAGTCTATCTTGACTAGTGTGTCATGATCAATATTCACAGTCCGTGAAAGTATTGGGCCTTGCTTCCCGCCCTTATGTCTTGCTTCAAATGCCCCTCTTTCACACTGCAGACTCACCCCAAAGTTCTCATGTCCACTCGCCAGGGCTGGGGTCGCTATCGGCGCCTCCTTCTGCTTCGCGCTGCTTCTGTGGGCAGATTCCGCCAAATCGTGCTCGTTTCCAGTGAAGGTCGGAGATTGCTTGATCTCCGCTGCTGGTTTTACTTTGGTGGCGCCTTTCGCGCGGGCTCGCACGCTCTCAGCAGCTCCCAGGCACAGCGCGCAGAGTGCTTTCGTTTTTTTGCGCTCTTTTGCACTGTCGGGCGATCGGCTGCAGACTTGCCGGTTGACGGCCGTACACGGACGGCTGGGGCTGCGCTATGTTGCGGTGGGTGTACAGGGATCCCACCCTCGTCGCCAGTGTCGCAATCCCCAAAGAAAGACACCGGAGTCAGAGCATGCATTGGTACGTCTTTATTCTGTGACTACCAATCTCGTACTAAACTTATTCCCCAACTGTTTCCCTTTCCGGTCCCGCCCTTTCCTACTTGCCTGTCCTGTCCCTAGACAGAGGTCAGGCATAACGATATGACATCCTTGTTGCTCTCTTTTACAATGAGCTTTGGTCCCCTTCTGTGTTGTTGCTTGCCTCCTTCGCCCACTGTGTCTATGTTTTGCTATTAGACCTTATGTGGCGTCAAACATTATTTCTGTTGAGAATCTAACCTCCACAGTCCTGAGATGTTTCCTGAGTGTACTATCTGCTATACTACAAACGAAATTCACTATTGCTACAGATAGTTTGTGATGAGGTTCACAAACATGTTTGCAGTGCAGTGTACTTACTTCCAAGATCTGTGTGATAACCCTCGTGTCATCAGTTCAAATGTTAGTACTGACCAGAACGGGCTAATGAAACTGCTGCAGAGATCACACAGCAGGCCAAAGGTTCAAATTACAGCAGATAGGTAATGCATCTGCGGCAACAGGGACTATAATCACTGGAGTGGTGATCCATCAGGGTATAGTAGACGTATTCGAAGTATTTGCATTCGAAGGAGGTGGACAGGTTGTCTGCTTCGACATAAGAGATCCTGTTGTCGAGTGCCCCTCCTGTCCCCTCTGATGATGTCTGCTCACTCAGTGTTTTAGCTTGCCCCCTTCGCTGTCCATATTGCACCCCCAACCACTATAACAAAAAAAAGTGCTATGACGCAGTCAGCACTGGGTGAATCATAGCTCTTTTAAAAATAAAAAATAAAAACCTTTAAGATATACCCCTGTCCCCCATTTCCCTTGACATTGATTACCTCCCCCATAACAAAACAAGCATTCACAATGCAATAGGTCTCAAATTTACATGAGTTTAAGCTATTGGCACTGTAAATGACAATGCCTTTTATTTATCTATTTTGCTAATTAACACAAATAAAAGACGTACCGTGTAACTATGGAAGTAAAAGGGTCAGTACTAATAGGATGTCACAAACAAAGACAAGGTGGTACTGAGGAGGGACTATCAAGCCAATTAACGAATCAGAAGCCAGCATTTACGAAGGGCAATGACACAAGCCAATGACAAATATGGGCGGCGCTATCGCATACTAATACAGCAGCAGAACAGAGTATGGCTGCCAGGCTCGACCTAAAAAAGGGCTGTGACACGGACTCTGACTGCAAAGTCTTAGAATTTTATTTCCATACACCCTCAGTGTTGCTCGACCTCCATCCGTCTGTTATGCTTCCTGCTCCACCCTTCAGCCAGTAATAAAAGAAAGTAAGCTCTTCAACACTGCAATTGTCGGTTAGATAAAACATTTAGGGTGGGCTGACTAAATATGATTCCAAAGTAACACTATCCGTATGTTTTTCTTTATGGTGATACCCATAAGATGACAACCATATGTAGCATTTATCTTTAACATGAATTCTGCTTTTCACGGACTTTAGTTGTCATGACAACTATACTGAGATACTTCCTAAGCAGTATTCTAGCCAATATGCTACAATTTATTGAGCCTTCTTTCTTGGGTGGACACAACTTTGGGAAACTGAGGTGCAAGTCAGGAGCATGTTGAGAGCAGGGGCGTAGCTTGGTCAGTATGATGGATGGGGGGCGATGGGGCGTGTAAAGCTTCAGATTTTCCAGCAATCAGGATGTCTTATTTTGTTAAATTATTAGAAGCGGGACAGTGGAAAGAGAGAGGCGTGCGGATTGTTAGGAGTACTTAAAACGTAGTTGTTTTCAAACTGACCAAGGTGTGTATGTGTGTTCAAGAGAGTGTGTTTGAGAGAGTGTGTGTGTGTGTTTGAGAGAGTGTGTGTGTTCGAGAGAGTGTGTGTGTGTGTTCGAGAGAGTGTGTTCGAGAGAGTGTGTTTGTTAGAGTGTGTTAGAGACAGTGTTTGAGTTAGAGAGAGAGAGTGTGTGTGTGGGGGTCTGTGTGTGTTTGAGTGTGAGAGTGTGAGCGAGTGTGTGAGGGAGTGTGTGTCTGAGAGTGTGTGTGAGAGTAAGTGTGTGGGAGAGTGTGTGCGAGTGTGTGTGTGTAAGAGCAAGTGTCTGAGTGTGTTTGAGAGAGTGTGTGTATATATATATGTGTGTATATATATACACACAGGGTTAAATCAAACAGTACAGTGACATTTCTTTGATGAGTAGTCCCTGATCCTCCCCATCATAACCCACTTCCACCCAAGTTGTTTTTAGAAAGCAAGATCTAAGTTGCAGAATCAAAGTGGTTCTTAATCCCAGCCTCTCTGTAGTTTAATTGTTTGCTCTCATGCAATCCCTTTTTGAACATACTGCTCTGCCTCTATTTATTTTAAATATTAGTGGAATCAAACTAAACATTTTAGTTTGTAATCACGAAACAGCACTGCTTTCCAACAAAGTTGATTTTATACATGGTGGAGACAGCACTCAGTCTCTCAGCTAATATATTGTACCATAGCAAAGTTATAAAGTCTGGTACTCCTGCTTCACTTATTTTTATGATCCTTTCAAAATATCGTTCTTCTGATACAGTTGCCCCTTTATCTGGCTCACTAGAGGAAATGAAAATGAATGTCCGGGAGGTGTCCCGGGAACCAAATGCACTGCGTGTATCACTCACAAGAGTGGAAACCTTGCTTCAACATACGGTGAAAACAGTATTTTTCAAATCACTTTAACATTTTAAAACTGTAGTAAACATAAATTTGCACATTTAAATGTGTTTTATAGCACACATCAACTTCATAGTTTGGTTGCTCAATAAAGTTTTATTGAGTATTCTTCACTGAGTTTGTTGAACATTCACAAAGTCGTGACACGAAGAGAACACATTCAATTACACATCCCAATGCATTTTGGGCATCTGTCTGCCCTTCGTCAGGGGAATCTACGAAATAATAATAATGTACATTACTACACAAAGTAAGAGTAAAAAGGGTGAAAGAACGGCGCAATGTAGAATTGGCACCCACCTCTGAAGGGAGCGCTGCGTTTACTTTCACCCATTTAACTCAGTGTGGTCTTCCCTTGTAGGAACGTCTCGTTTACTCTTCCCCCGTTAACCGCATCACGAGTTTAACGGGTGAGTCTCTGTTTACTTTAATTTTCATTGAGTGTCGGAAATGTAGGCTGATGCCACTTAGTATATTTTATCTCTTGTTTACTTTGTTCCTCCGCTGTGTTTTAATATACAGACAGTGTCTCGAGGAAGACCATTATGGGCGACTAAGCGTTTTCGAGCCGACACAATGTAAGCTCACTTTTACCTAGGTTTCTCGATCTCCACTTTCGTTGCACCTTCTCCCTGCCTCTTTCAGTCACTTCCTTTGTTCCCCCTCACCTCACTCATCACTGCGCACTCTAGCACTACGGTCAGCTCTTTCCTGACTGGTTCGTTTAGTTCACGGGTCTCTGCCTGTCGTCTTCACCCACACAGTTTGCATCCAGGTGTTGTATATAGGATCACAGACAACGCCGTCTTTCACCTGGTTCTATATATATTTGGTTTTTCATACTGGGCTTTGTAAACACCTTCTTGCAACATTTATCTTACTCACCCTGCCCCCCTTGATTGTACAGCCGCGAATAGACTGCCGATTGTGTAGTAATGTACATTATTATTATTTCGTAGATTCCCCTGACGAAGGGCAGACAGATGCCCGAAATGCATTGGGATGTGTAATTGAATGTGTTCTCTTCGTGTCACGACTTTGTGAATGTTCAACAAACTCAGTGAAGAATACTCAATAAAACTTTATTGAGCAACCAAACTATGAAGTTGATGTGTGCTATAAAACACATTTAAATGTGCAAATTTATGTTTACTATAGTTTTAAAATGTTAAAGTGATTTGAAAAATACTGTTTTCACCGTATGTTGAAGCAAGGTTTCCACTCTTGTGAGTCATACACGCAGTGCATTTGGTTCCCGGGACACCTCCCGGACGTTCATTTTTGCTTAAAGCCTAAAGGTCTAGCAGAACCTTTTACCTTTTGCACGCCAGCGAATATAATACCGTTTAAGTGAATCCACTTAGCAAAGTGTTTAAAATCAGATTAGCGAGTGCACACGCTGCTGCGTTATCTTTTCTGTCACTAG